>NC_084733.1:94747969-94785469 GCF_033978785.1 Entelurus aequoreus
ATATATATATATATATATATATAGGTAAACATCAGTCGTTTACCAATCAAAGGTAACACGCAAGGACATTAACACATCCGACACGTATGTAGGATTAACCGAGGGAGAGTTGAAAGCCAGATGGAACAACCACAAGACTTCTTTCAGGAACCAAAGCCTGCAGAACACTACAGAACTCAGCAAGCACATTTGGAATCTCAAAGACAATAATGTTGAATATCAATAACATGGCAAATTCTTGCATCCAGCACACCTTACAACAGTGGTAATAAAAGATGCAACCTATGCTTGAAAGAGAAACTGTTTATTATATACCGCCCAGACCTGTCATCCCTCAACAAGCGCAGCGAAATTGTATCAGCATGCCGTCACAGACGGAAACACCTCCTAGGTAACACTTGAGCCAATCACCACGCCCCCACACCTGCCTGTACCCACCCGTTCTGTGCCCTATATAAACCATGGTATGTGAATGCTTCCATTAAAATCTCCTGAGGATTGAAGAAACCCCTCATGAAACAGGCCTGTAGAGATGAAATAGTCTTGTGATTTTTCCCCACACATACATATATTGCGCTCTACCACGGTATCGAGCACTATTTATTGGATAATGTAATTAAGACATATGTGGTGGTGTTAGCCAGGGTTGTTCTAGTATTCTGTGTACTGAGAGCTTTGTGTGGGGGAATATAATCAGGAAACAGAAGGAATTAACCACAATAAAAGTCTGTGGTTTCATCCCGCTTACAAACGGCAAGCAACCACGCCGCCTTGTGTCCGGCCTTTGGGTAATTAAAGCTTGCTGATTGCTTGCTCAAGTGCCAGAATTGTTCCAGCAACAAGGAGAACATATGGAAATAATGATATGTGATTATACGCTGATAGCCAGGCCAACATTTTCACAGACCGTGTGTGACTAACACGAACCTTTACCTTCTAGGCCTTCATTAGCATGGACTACATACTAAGAAACCACTAATCTGATCTATGGAAGTCTATCAATTAGTTGACAAGAACATAACATAACAACATGTAATATATACATGATGTAAGTATATATGTAGTATCTAGTAACATTCATAATAACATGTCATATATACATGATGTAAGTATATATGTCATGTAGTAACATTCATAATAACATGTAATATATACATGATGTAAGTATATATGTCATGCAGTAACATTCATAATAACATGTAATATATACATGATGTAAGTATATATGTCATGCAGTAACATTCATAATAACATGTAATATATACATGATGTAAGTATATATGTAGTATCTAGTAACATTCATAATAACATGTAATATATACATGATGTAAGTATATATGTAGTATCTAGTAACATTCATAATAACATGTAATATATACATGATGTAAGTATATATGTCATGCAGTAACATTCATAATAACATGTAATATATACATGATGTAAGTATATATGTCATGCAGTAACATTCATAATAACATGTAATATATACATGATGTAAGTATTTATGTCATGCAGTAACATTCATAATAACATGTAATATATACATGATGTAAGTATATATGTCATGTAGTAACATTCATAATAACATGTAATATATACATGATGTAAGTATATATGTCATGTAGTAACATTCATAATAACATGTAGTATATACATGATGTAAGTATATATGTCATGTAGTAACATTCATAATAACATGTAATATATACATGATGTAAGTATATATGTCATGTAGTAACATTCACAATAACATGTCATATATACATGATGTAAGTATATATGTCATGTAGTAACATTCATAATAACATGTAATATATACATGATGTAAGTATATATGTCATGCAGTAACATTCATAATAACATGTAATATATACATGATGTAAGTATATATGTCATGCAGTAACATTCATAATAACATGTAATATATACATGATGTAAGTATATATGTAGTATCTAGTAACATTCATAATAACATGTAATATATACATGATGTAAGTATATATGTAGTATCTAGTAACATTCATAATAACATGTAATATATACATGATGTAAGTATATATGTCATGCAGTAACATTCATAATAACATGTAATATATACATGATGTAAGTATATATGTCATGCAGTAACATTCATAATAACATGTAATATATACATGATGTAAGTATATATGTCATGTAGTAACATTCATAATAACATGTAATATATACATGATGTAAGTATATATGTCATGTAGTAACATTCATAATAACATGTAGTATATACATGATGTAAGTATATATGTCATGTAGTAACATTCATAATAACATGTAATATATACATGATGTAAGTATATATGTCATGTAGTAACATTCATAATAACATGTAATATATACATGATGTAAGTATATATGTCATGTAGTAACATTCACAATAACATGTCATATATACATGATGTAAGTATGTATGTCATGTAGTAACATTCATAACAACATGTAATATACACATCTACTCTTAGACTTAGATTGCTCACATCTAGTCTTAGACTTAGATTGGTCACATTTAGTTGTAGGCTTAGATTGGTCACATCTAGTCTTAGACTTAGATTGGTCACATCTAGTCTTAGACTTAGATTGGTCACACTAGTCTTAGACTTAGATTGGTCACATTTAGTTGTAGGCTTAGATTGGCCAAATCTAGTCTTAGACTTAGATTGCTCACATCTAGTCTTAGAGTCTTAGACTTAGATTGGTCACATCTAGTCTTAGACTTAGATTGGTCACATTTAGTTGTAGGCTTAGATTGGTCACATCTAGTCTTAGACTTAGATTGCTCACATCTAGTCTTAGACTTAGATTGGTCACGTCTAGTCTTAGACTTAGATTGCTCATATCTAGTCTTAGACTTAGATTGGTCACATCTAGTCTTAGACTTAGATTGGTCACATCTAGTCTTAGACTTAGATTGGTCACATCTAGTCTTAGACTTAGATTGGTCACATCTAGTCTTAGACTTAGATTGGTCACATCTAGTCTTAGACTTAGATTGGTCACATCTAGTCTTAGACTTAGATTGGTCACATTTAGTTGTAGGCTTAGATTGGTCACATCTAGTCTTAGACTTAGATTGGTCACATCTAGTCTTAGACTTAGATTGGTCACATCTAGTCTTAGACTTAGATTGGTCACATCTAGTCTTAGACTTAGATTGGTCACATTTAGTTGTAGGCTTAGATTGGTCACATCTAGTCTTAGACTTAGATTGCTCACATCTAGTCTTAGAGTCTTAGACTTAGATTGGTCACATCTAGTCTTAGCCTTAGATTGGTCACATCTAGTCTTAGACTTAGATTGGTCACATCTAGTCTTAGACTTAGATTGGTCACATTTAGTCTTAGACGTAGATTGGTCACATCCAGTCTTAGACTTAGACTGGTCACATCTAGTTTTAGACGTAGACTGGTCACATCTAGTTTTAGACGTAGATTGGTCACATCTAGTCTTAGACTTAGATTGGTCACATCTAGTCTTAGACGTAGATTGGTCACATCTAGTCTTGGACTTAGATTGGTCACATCTAGTCTAGACGTAGATTGGTCACATTTAGTCTTAGGCTTAGATTGCTCACATCTAGTTTTAGTCTTAAATTGGTCACATCTAATTTTAGGCTTAGATTGCTCATATCTAGTCTTAGGCTTAGATTGCTCACACCTAGTCTTAGACTTAGACTGGTCATATCTAGTCTCAGTACCTTACGTTCCTTACCAATAATACCTTATACATGAACCTTATGACATGTTGTGCTTTTTCCTCTAAATCAAATGTTTGTTGTCCAAGACCAATGTCCAAGACTTGTCTTTCATCTTCGTGCCGGTCTCAGTGTTAAATTTGTGACCACAGTTTTGCTCCATGGTCCGACTGAAAGGGACAAAACAGTACAACACAGAACAGGTTTAAGGCGTTAATGAATCAGCACAAAGGGAATTCCAGGTTGTTACCCTGACATTAGCCACAAATAAACATGTGTCTTTATGATTCCGGACTATTCCATTAATCCAACATTCTGTGTGGTTTAAATCTCTGGCAGGATGGCCGAGTGTCCTTCATTGGCCACCAGCTGGGAGGCGTGTCCTTCTCCCCCAATAGCCGGGATCAGCAGGTCAAGTTTGCACGAGCCGTCCAGATTACCTACTACCTCCGCAACAACGGACCGGCGGTCCAGGATGCCATCGCAGAGGTCTGGGAAAATGAGTTCTGCGCCCTGGTCAGTCGGCTGTCCACAGCCGGAGCTCCCCACGGACCCGACCAACTCTTGATTCAGTCCCTCACGTCCTTTAGCCTATGGCGGGACTTCCATCAGACCGGCGTGCTGGCCAAAGGCGAGGTGTTGGTTAGTCTGGTGTTGGTCCTCCTGGCGGCCACCATATCCAGCTCCATGCGGGACTGTTTGAGGGGGAAACCCTTCCTGGGCCTCCTGGGGGTGCTGACCATCTGCATCGCCAACGTGACCGCCGCAGGGATCTTCTTCATATCGGATGGGAAGTTCAACTCCACACTTCTGGGGATTCCGTTCTTCGCAATGGGTGAGGGTGTTTCTCTTTTTCAAACTTTTGCATACTGCAGTCTTGGTTGATTACATAAAATAGGTCCTTGGTACTTTAGGACTGTGATCCCCAACCACCGGTCCGTGACACATTTTCTACCGGGCCTCAGAGAAACAATAAATATTTTATAAATGACCGACTTAAATTGAGCTTTTCTCACTAAATACACCAATAAGCTTGTTCATAGATGTTTAAAGTTAGTATATTTTTACATGCAATAATTATTGCACAATAATGAATATATAAAATCTAAAGATTGTAGCCAAAGGCTAAATTCCATCTGCAGTCCCCGGCAGGTGAATAGTATACAGTATATACCAAAGGTGATGATATACTGTAAGTACATACCATCAAACTTCCGGGGACCATCTCATCACAAAGAAACAAGCTCCCACTCATTCAGAGTTTAGTGTGCGTTGTCTTTTTTTTGCTGTATTTTGCCGCAACCTTGAAGGTCTTATGGCCACGACCTTTCTGGTCTTAAGGCCACAACCTTTCTGGTCTTAAGGCCACAACCTTTCTGGTCTTAAGGCCACAACCTTTCTGGTCTTATGGCCACAATCTTTCTGGTCTTATGGCCACAATCTTTCTGGTCTTATGGCCACAATCTTTCTGGTCTTATGGCCACAACCTTTCTGGTCTTATGGCCACAACCTTTCTGGTCTTATGGCCACAACCTTTCTGGTCTTATGCCCACAACCTTTCTGGTCTTATGCCCACAACCTTTCTGGTCTTATGGCCACAACCTTTCTGGTCTTATGCCCACAACCTTTCTGGTCTTATGGCCACAATCTTTCTGGTCTTATGGCCACAATCTTTCTGGTCTTATGGCCACAACCTTTCTGGTCTTATGGCCACAACCTTTCTGGTCTTATGGCCACAACCTTTCTGGTCTTATGGCCACAACCTTTCTGGTCTTATGCCCACAACCTTTCTGGTCTTATGGCCACAACCTTTCTGGTCTTATGGCCACAATCTTTCTGGTCTTATGGCCACAACCTTTCTGGTCCTATGGCCACAACCTTTCTGGTCTTAAGGCCACAACCTTTCTGGTCTTAAAGCCACAACCTTTCTGGTCTTATGGCCACAATCTTTCTGGTCTTATGGCCACAACCTTTCTGGTCTTAAGGCCACAACCTTTCTGGTCTTAAAGCCACAACCTTTCTGGTCTTATGGCCACAATATTTCTGGTCTTATGGCCACAACCTTTCTGGTCTTATGGCCACAACCTTGAAGGTCTTATGGCCACAACCTTTCTAGTCTTAGGGCCACAACCTTGAAGGTCTTATGGCCACAACCTTGAAGGTCTTATGGCCACAACCTTGAAGGTCTTATGGCCACAACCTTGAAGGTCTTATGGCCACAACCTTTCTGGCCTTATGGCCACAACCTTTCTGGCCTTATGGCCACAACCTTTCTGGTCTTAAAGCCACAACCTTTCTAGTCTTAGGGCCACAACCTTGAAGGTCTTATGGCCACAACCTTTCTGGTCTTATGGCCACAACCTTTCTGGTCTGATGGCCACAACCTTTCTGGTCTGATGGCCACAACCTTGACGGTCTTATGGCCACAACCTTGAAGGTCTTATGGTCACAACCTTGAAGGTCTTATGGCCACAACCTTGAAGGTCTTATGGTCACAACCTTGAAGGTCTTATGGTCACAACCTTGAAGGTCTTATGGCCACAACCTTGAAGGTCTTATGGTCACAACCTTGAAGGTCTTATGGCCACAACCTTTCTGGCCTTATGGCCACAACCTTTCTGGCCTTATGGCCACAACCTTTCTGGTCTTAAAGCCACAACCTTTCTAGTCTTAGGGCCACAACCTTGAAGGTCTTATGGCCACAACCTTTCTGGTCTTATGGCCACAACCTTTCTGGTCTGATGGCCACAACCTTTCTGGTCTGATGGCCACAACCTTGAAGGTCTTATGGCCACAACCTTGAAGGTCTTATGGTCACAACCTTTCTGGTCTGATGGCCACAACCTTGAAGGATTCAGGTTAGAGGCTAATGAACAAAACCTTGTCGTCAATAACATGAACATTTGGTAGTAATTGATTTTATTTGAATAATACTCTGGCTTTAGCATTAAGCTGAAATGTTGCATTGTGGGAAAGGCCGTCAATACGATGCGGAGGATTGTGACGCTGCTGAGTCATTTTTAGTGACTATTTCTGCTGACGAGGTGTAAAGCCTTCTGGGAATCCCTGCCGGTTTGTATCCTCGGTGTGGATAACTGATGGTCAGTCCATGATGTTATTGTGGATGACTGACGGTCAGTCCATGATGTTATTGTGGATGACTGATGGTCAGTCCATGAGGTTATTGTGGATGACTGACGGTCAGTCCATGATGTTATTGTGGATGACTGATGGTCAGTCCATGATGTTATTGTGGATGACTGACGGTCAGTCCATGATGTGACTAACGGTCAGTCCATGATGTTATTGTGGATGACTGACGGTCAGTCCATGATGTTATTGTGGATGACTGATGGTCAGTCCATGATGTTATTGTGGATGACTGACGGTCAGTCCATGATGTGACTAACGGTCAGTCCATGATGTTATTGTGGATGACTGACGGTCAGTCCATGAGGTTATTGTGGATGACTGACGGTCAGTCCATGATGTTATTGTGGATGACTGATGGTCAGTCCATGAGGTTATTGTGGATGACTGACGGTCAGTCCATGATGTTATTGTGGATGACTGATGGTCAGTCCATGATGTTATTGTGGATGACTGATGGTCAGTCCATGATGTTATTGTGGATGACTGACGGTCAGTCCATGATGTTATTGTGGATGACTGACGGTCAGTCCATGATGTTATTGTGGATGACTGACGGTCAGTCCATGAGGTTATTGTGGATGACTGACGGTCAGTCCATGATGTGACTAACGGTCAGTCCATGATGTTATTGTGGATGACTGACGGTCAGTCCATGATGTTATTGTGGATGACTGACGGTCAGTCCATGAGGTTATTGTGGATGACTGACGGTCAGTCCATGATGTTATTGTGGATGACTGATGGTCAGTCCATGAGGTTATTGTGGATGACTGACGGTCAGTCCATGATGTTATTGTGGATGACTGATGGTCAGTCCATGATGTTATTGTGGATGACTGATGGTCAGTCCATGATGTTATTGTGGATGACTGACGGTCAGTCCATGATGTTATTGTGGATGACTGACGGTCAGTCCATGATGTTATTGTGGATGACTGACGGTCAGTCCATGATGTTATTGTGGATGACTGATGGTCAGTCCATGATGTTATTGTGGATGACTGACGGTCAGTCCATGATGTTATTGTGGATGACTGACGGTCAGTCCATGATGTTATTGTGGATGACTGACGGTCAGTCCATGATGTTATTGTGGATGACTGACGGTCAGTCCATGATGTTATTGTGGATGACTGATGGTCAGTCCATGATGTTATTGTGGATGACTGACGGTCAGTCCATGATGTTATTGTGGATGACTGACGGTCAGTCCATGATGTTATTGTGGATGACTGATGGTCAGTCCATGATGTTATTGTGGATGACTGACGGTCAGTCCATGATGTTACAGCCATGAGTGGCAGTGGTATGCCAGTTTCAGGGTCGTTATGAAGGATTGAGGGTTGGACTCATCAATGATTTATGATTTACTGCTGAATAATTCTGCTTGCTAGGTTCTGTTATGTAACCTGAGAACTATTTGAACGTTCTTATGTTTTATAAACAGCATTCTTCTTGAGTTGACTTCCTCAGTGCATCTTCCGTTGTTAATTGAAATAAGGACTAAGCATCACACCCTGTCTCAATAAACCAGGACACAGGTGTCAAACCCAAGGCCCGGGGGCCAGATGTGGCCCGCCCCTTCATTTTATTTGGCCCTGGAAATAATATGTATCAATAAAGTACTGTAACTTTTCTTACTAAATGTATTCTTTGTTCTATTTTGGGAGGGGGAAAAAAGTATGTACTCCATGTAATCACAAATGATGTTCACTTAAATATTGTCTAATTATGCAAAAATATATGATCAAACATTCAAACCATGTTTTAAATATAAATACATACTAATAATAATGATTTCAAAGCAAGTTATCCATCAAGTTGTGTCATTTAAAAGCAGCAATAGATTTCATGGTCAAATTGTGAAATTTACTGTGCTTTTTACAGCATTTTTCTCTAAAGGATAAACACTGTACTTTTTTTACTGTAATCAACTGTGGTGCCGTTTTGGCATTTACAGAAAAATATACACTTGCTGATTTGCGATAAAAAAAACAAAAAACTGGCAGCTCAGGTGCCAAAATTTTACTGTAAAATTGCAGTTTTTTTTTTAATTTACAGTAAAAAAACAAATGTCAATTTTACAGTAAAATTCTGGCAAATGAGCTGCCTTTTTTACCATAAAAACAGCAGTACTGTTTTTCCATTTATAGTAATATACACTACATGTACAGTAATATACACTACATTTACAGTAATATACACTACATGTACAGTAATATACACTACATTTACAGTAATATACACGACATTTACAGTAATATGCATGACATTTACAGTAATATACACTACATGTATAGTAATATACACTACAGTAATATACACTACATGTACAGTAATATACACTCCATTTACAGTAATATACACTACATTTACAGTAATATACACTACATGTACAGTAATATACACTCCATTTACAGTAATATACACTACATGTACAGTAATATACACTACATTTACAGTGATATACACAACATTTACAGTAATATGCATGACATTTACAGTAATATACACTACATGTATAGTAATATACACTACATTTACAGTAATATACACGACATTTACAGTAATATGCATGACATTTACAGTAATATACACTACATGTATAGTAATATACACTACAGTAATATACACTACATGTACAGTAATATACACTCCATTTACAGTAATATACACTACATTTACAGTAATATACACTACATGTACAGTAATATACACTCCATTTACAGTAATATACACTACATGTACAGTAATATACACTACATTTACAGTGATATACACGACATTTACAGTAATATGCATGACATTTACAGTAATATACACTACATGTATAGTAATATACACTACATGTACAGTAATATACACTCCATTTACATTAATATACACTCCATTTACAGTAATATACACGACATTTACAGTAATATACACTACATGTATAGTAATATACAGTACATGTACAGTAATATACACTCCATTTACAGTAATATACACTACATTTACAGTAATATACACTACATTTTGAGGTGACATTATTGCAACTTACCATATGTTTTTTTACATTTTACTTTTTAAAAAAAATCTACCAATAAAATGCATACAAAAATTGTGTAATAATAGTATTGACTGTTAGAAGCGGCCCTCTGGGGCCAAACATAGCTGCCATGTGGCCCTCATGATCTTTATTCATCCCACCTAGGCTAAACATGGCAGCAGTGTGCAATGTACACAACACATCAAGAGGACAATGAAGGTCATTAGGACATAAATGTAAGCATGACCATATAAAACATGAAATGAAAGAGTGAAAATGAATACAATAAAAATAGAAAAACAAACCCTCTGCAACCAAACAATGTGTCAGTTAGATACTGTTGTTCCACCAAACCCTCTGCAACCCAACAGTGTGTCAGTTAGATACTGTTGTTCCCCCAAACCCTCTGCAACCAAACAGTGTGTCAGTTAGATACTGTTGTTCCACCAAACCCTCTGCAACCCAACAGTGTGTCAGTTAGATACTGTTGTTCCCCCAAACCCTCTGCAACACAACAGTGTGTCAGTTAGATACTGTTGTTCCCCCAAACCCTCTGCAACCAAACAGTGTGTCAGTTAGATACTGTTGTTCCCCCAAACCCTCTGCAACCAAACAGTGTGTCAGTTAGATACTGTTGTTCCCCCAAACCCTCTGCAACCAAACAGTGTGTCAGTTAGATACTGTTGTTCCACCAAACCCTCTGCAACCAAACAGTGTGTCAGTTAGATACTGTTGTTCCCCCAAACCCTCTGCAACACAACAGTGTGTCAGTTAGATACTGTTGTTCCCCCAAACCCTCTGCAACCAAACAGTGTGTCAGTTAGATACTGTTGTTCCCCCAAACCCTCTGCAACCAAACAGTGTGTCAGTTAGATACTGTTGTTCCCCCAAACCCTCTGCAACCAAACAGTGTGTCAGTTAGATACTGTTGTTCCACCAAACCCTCTGCAACCCAACAGTGTGTCAGTTAGATACTGTTGTTCCCCCAAACCCTCTGCAACCAAACAGTGTGTCAGTTAGATACTGTTGTTCCACCAAACCCTCTGCAACCAAACAGTGTGTCAGTTAGATACTGTTGTTCCCCCAAACCCTCTGCAACCCAACAGTGTGTCAGTTAGATACTGTTGTTCCCCCAAACCCTCTGCAACCAAACAATGTGTCAGTTAGATACTGTTGTTCCACCAAACCCTCTGCAACCAAACAGTGTGTCAGTTAGATACTGTTGTTCCCCCAAACCCTCTGCAACCAAACAGTGTGTCAGTTAGATACTGTTGTTCCCCCAAACCCTCTGCAACCAAACAATGTGTCAGTTAGATACTGTTGTTCCCCCAAACCCTCTGCAACCAAACAGTGTGTCAGTTAGATACTGTTGTTCCCCCAAACCCTCTGCAACCAAACAAACACAGTTGTTCAGTTTTTCATGTACAAATAGAACATGTCTAAGTTAGAATAGATCAAAACTCTAAATTGTTACGGTTTAAGGAGTTTGAGGGTCATTTTACTTCTACGGTGGCTCCAAGCATAAGTTATATAAACGTCAATCAATCAATCAATCAATCAGCTTTATTGTCCATTCTTACATGTACAAGACACATAAGAACTGAAATTACATTTTCGGCACAATCCCGCTAAGAGCAGACATACGTTACAGGGAGACAAGACGGGACCGCCAACGGATCAGCCTCACTTAGGCGCTCCTCAAAAAGGTGGGAAAAAGGTGACATTGGGGGGAGGGTGGAAGTAAAAAAAATATCAGTCTGAGGCTGGACCCTCAGGAATGGTCCAGACTGAGTCCGAGGAAAAAAACCTCACATAGCATGGCACACATAAACAAGGTACATTTAATCACAACAAACTCGCAACAAAGTCATCCAACAGGACCTTGGAGGCCAGCAGCTGCTGTTAAGCGCTGCTCAGCCCCCACAACCCCGGAGGAATAAAGCAGTGGTGAAGGCGTTGATTGGGGAAGGGTATATGCGTGCATGTATGCCCAATTAACTTGGGTGAGATGTTGGATTGTCTTTATGGGCCGAGGCCGGCCCCAAGAGTTCAAGAGTTCAAGAGTCCGACCCAGGTGCTTTTGAAGAAAAGGGAAAGGTCAAAAGCGTCCATCTTTGAGGAGTCCTCGGGGGAGTGTTTTCAAACAGCCTGTTCCTCAAGGCCATTCGAGGGAGTCAAATCGTAGATTAAGATGTTTTTTTTTTCTTCGAGCAGTCAAAACAATGACATTCCTGCTCTATATGCTGGCTCTGACAATTCCAATTTATTCTTTCTGTAACATCATCAAGATCGAATCTACCTTGCGATTCAAATCAGCAATCGCTCCAGTCTGTGATCCCACAGCACGACCCATTCCTTCCATTGCGTTGAACAGCCTGTTGGCCCCTTGAGTGGCTGCCATCGTCTTCCGAATTTGACGATACACCAGAGCAATGCCCAGCCCAATCAGCAAATGCCCTGCGATCACAGCTCCAAATAGGTAGATGTCTTCCACGTCCTCGATGGAAAGGACTGAGAGGCACATGATTCTCCAAGTATTCCAGGAATCTCTCACGTACCCCGCAGCAATGGTTCCATCAGGGCAGCCAGGCTCCCCCGAGCCTCTTTTCCTTGTCGAAAAGACTGTGTCAATTGCGTCGAGAGTCCAGTTGATCAAATTCATTTTGATGTTTAGATTTGAGGACAGCTCAAGAAAAGAGGCTTCAAAATAGTTCAAACAAGACAAAAACAAAGAGAGCAAGCAGGGAGGGAAGGAGGGAGCGGAGAGAGATGCGACCGCCCTCACCAGTGGCAAGACAGAAAGGGAAACGTGCGTGTGAATATTCATGTATTCATGGCAGTCAATCAAAAGGTGTGGTGAGGATCATCTAGTTTTACTGGGACAGGAAGTGGGGTCTCTAGAGGATGACATGCGGCTAAAAATAGCGGCAAGGAATGACAAGGTGATGCATTTTTAAAGCGTGAGGAATATTTATTGCCAATCAAGCTTCTTACAAATATATATTTAGTCTGCTATTTTTATACTTCCTGTCAACATTTGCCTGTGAAGTCACGTCCCGTTAAAAAGTGGGACTGACAGAATTATTCTTTGGCGGTTTCCCAAACCCAGAATCTAAAAATCATCAGTTGACTAATTTGTTCTACTTAAAGTGTCGGCTGATGCTTACCCTCTGCATGAAAGTCCTGTAGCAGGATGAACTGTGGATGAAAGTCCTGTAGCAGGATGAACTGTGCATGAAAGTCTTGTAGCAGGATGAACTCTGTGGATGAAAGTCCTGTAGCAGGATGAACTGTGGATGAAAGTCCTGTTACAGGATGAACTCTGTGGATGAAAGTCCTGTAGCAGGATGAACTGTGGATGAAAGTCCTGTAGCAGGATGAACTGTGGATGAAAGTCCTGTAGCAGGATGAACTGTGGATGAAAGTCCTGTAGCAGGATGAACTGTGGATGAAAGTCCTGTAACAGGATGAACTGTGGATGAAAGTCCTGTAGCAGGATGAACTGTGGATGAAAGTCCTGTAACAGGATGAACTGTGGATGAAAGTCCTGTAACAGGATGAACTGTGGATGAAAGTCCTGTAGCAGGATGAACTGTGGATGAAAGTCCTGTAGCAGGATGAACTGTGGATGAAAGTCCTGTAACAGGATGAACTGTGGATGAAAGTCCTGTAACAGGATGAACTGTGGATGAAAGTCCTGTAGCAGGATGAACTGTGGATGAAAGTCCTGTAGCAGGATGAACTGTGGATGAAAGTCCTGTAACAGGATGAACTGTGGATGAAAGTCCTGTAGCAGGATGAACTGTGGATGAAAGTCCTGTAGCAGGATGAACTGTGGATGAAAGTCCTGTAACAGGATGAACTGTGGATGAAAGTCCTGTAGCAGGATGAACTGTGGATGAAAGTCCTGTAACAGGATGAACTGTGGATGAAAGTCCTGTAGCAGGATGAACTGTGGATGAAAGTCCTGTAACAGGATGAACTGTGGATGAAAGTCCTGTAGCAGGATGAACTGTGGATGAAAGTCCTGTAACAGGATGAACTGTGGATGAAAGTCCTGTAGCAGGATGAACTGTGGATGAATGTCCTGTAACAGGATGAACTGTGGATGAAAGTCCTGTAACAGGATGAACTGTGGATGAAAGTCCTGTAGCAGGATGAACTGTGGATGAAAGTCCTGTAGCAGGATGAACTGTGGATGAAAGTCCTGTAACAGGATGAACTGTGGATGAAAGTCCTGTAGCAGGATGAACTGTGGATGAAAGTCCTGTAGCAGGATGAACTGTGGATGAAAGTCCTGTAGCAGGATGAACTGTGGATGAAAGTCCTGTAGCAGGATGAACTGTGGATGAAAGTCCTGTAGCAGGATGAACTCTGTGGATGAAAGTCCTGTAGCAGGATGAACTGTGGATGAAAGTCCTGTAGCAGGATAAACTGTGGATGAAAGTCCTGTAACAGGATGAACTGTGGATGAAAGTCCTGTAGCAGGATGAACTCTTGGATGAAAGTCCTGTAGCAGGATGAACTGTGGATGAAAGTCCTGTAGCAGGATGAACTGTGGATGAAAGTCCTGTAGCAGGATGAACTGTGGATGAAAGTCCTGTAGCAGGATGAACTGTGGATGAAAGTCCTGTAGCAGGATGAACTGTGGATGAAAGTCCTGTAGCAGGATGAACTGTGGATGAAAGTCCTGTAGCAGGATGAACTGTGGATGAAAGTCCTGTAGCAGGATGAACTGTGGATGAAAGTCCTGTAGCAGGATGAACTGTGGATGAAAGTCCTGTAGCAGGATGAACTGTGGATGAAAGTCCTGTAGCAGGATGAACTGTGGATGAAAGTCCTGTAGCAGGATGAACGGCCAAGGCAATCATTCTATTAGTCATCGAAGTTTATTCATGTCTTCATAATTCCACCAAGAGTTTGATACAATCCTAACCCTCATGGATTCATGTTAACACAAGACTAGTTCCGGTCATGTTTTTAAATCATCATGTTTAGTATTTTAGTTCCATGCACTTTAGTCTAATAAATATTATTGTGTGTTTATTTCCATGACATGAGTGTAGAACTCTACTGTCCACTCATCATTGGCCGGATTTGTAGCAACTATCCTGAACTGGGAACACAAACCACACAGGACCACAGGAACTTACAGTTCCAGAAACTCAAGTTTCCAAGAAGTTACTGAACTTTTGGTAGGAAAGGGTCTAATGCAGGGGGGTCCAAACTTTTTGACTGGGGGGCCGCGACGACCTCCTTAAATCAAGCAGCTAAAACTCAGCAAACATGGAAAAGTGTGGAGAAAGTGTTTAGCATTTTTCCCATCATGCCTTGTAATGGATTTAAATGGGTGTAATTTAGAATTGTTTATTTGGAGGTTTTGTATAATCTCCACAGAGTTCAATGCGCAGGTTGTGTTGTGTGTGACCAAGTGTGTTCTTTTTAAAAATATATTAAAAGTATTTTTGTTCCTGCCAATTGATTTTTGAAAATGACGCATTGATTTAGAATCGGATTAAATGAGAATCCAGATTCGGATATAAATCGATTTCTTTGTGCACCCCCATTACTTATGTGTCTGCACAAAGTCACATGACTGTTTTTGGTCGACAACCGCTTATGTTGACGGGAGTCCTCCAATCCACGGGATGTAGACTAAAACAGGTTCCACTTGAAGTCCACACTGACTTCAGACACAAATCAGCATGATTGACCTTCTGCTCTCTTCTGTATGTTCCAGGCCACGGAACCAAGGGGGTGTTCGAGCTCCTGGCCGGCTGGAGGAGGACCAGGGAAAACCTGCCTTTCAAGGAGCGCGTGGCCGACGCCTTTGCCGACGTGATGGTGTGCTACACCATGACCAGCTCGCTCTACATCATCACCTTCGGCATGGGAGCCAGCCCCTTCACCAACATCGAGTCGGTGAAGATCTTCTGCCAGAGCATGTGCGTGGCCATCTTGGTCAACTACTTCTACGTCTTCTCCTTCTACGGGTCCTGCCTGGTGTTCGCCGGACAGCTGGAGCAGAACCGCTACCACAGCGTTTTCTGCTGCAAAATCCCCTCGGTGGAGTACCTGGACCGCCAGCCCACGTGGTTCAAAACCATGATGAGTGACGGCCACGACCTGTCCACGCACCACGACAGCGTGCCATACCAGAACCACTTCATCCAGCACTTCCTGCGTGAACACTACACCGAGTGGATCACCAACACCTACGTCAAGCCCTTCGTGGTCATTCTCTATCTCATATACGCTTCCTTCTCATTCATGGGATGTTTACAAATCAGTGACGGCTCCAACATCGTCAACCTTCTGGCCAGCAACTCTCCCAGCGTGTCCTACGCGCTCACTCAGCAGAAGTACTTCAGCAACTACAGCCCCGTGATCGGCTTCTACATCTACGAGCCCATCGAGTACTGGAACGCCACGGTGCAGGAGCACCTGAAGATGCTGAGTCACGGCTTCAACAAGATCTCCTGGATGGACAACTTCTTCCACTACCTGCGGGTGGTGAACGTGAGCGCCTCCACCAAGAGCGACTTCATCAGCATCCTCCGAGGCTCCTTCCTGCAGAGCCTGGAGTACCAGCACTTCACGGAGGACATCATATTCTCCAAGAACCGCGACACCAGCGAGTACGACATCATCGCCTCGCGCATGTATTTGGTGGCACGTATTACGGAGAAGAAGCGCGAGGAGGTGGTGGAGCTTCTGGAGAAGCTCCGCCCGCTGATGCTGATCAACAGCATCAAGTTCATTGCCTTCAACCCAACCTTCGTGTTCATGGACCGCTACAGTTCCTCCGTCATTTCTCCCATCCTCACCTCGGGCTTCAGTGTGCTCACCATCCTCATCCTCACGCTCTTCCTGGTCATCAACCCCTTGGGGAACTTCTGGCTCATCCTCACCGTCACCTCGGTGGAGCTGGGCGTCCTGGGTTTGATGACTCTTTGGAACGTTGGCATGGACAGCATTTCAATTCTGTGCCTTATTTATACCCTCAACTTCGCCATGGATCACTGTGCGCCGCATCTCTACACCTTTGTGCTGGCCACCGAGCACACCAGGACTCAGTGCATCAAGCTGGCACTGGAGGAGCACGGGGCGGCCATCTTGCAGAACACGTCTTGCTTCGTGATCGGGATCATGCCTTTGGTGTTTGTGCCTTCCAACCTGACCTACACGCTGTTCAAGTGCTCGCTGCTGACGGCCGGCTGCACCGTGCTCCACTGCTTCGTCATCCTGCCCGTCTTCCTCACCTTCTTCCCGCCGTCCAAGAAGAGACACAAGAAGAAGAAACGGGCCAAGCGGAAAGAGCGGGAGCGGGAACGGGAGGAGATAGAGTGCATCGAGGTCAGAGAGAACCCCGACCACGTGACTAACGTCTGAGTCGGCATGTTTGCAGCCAATCCTGGTGGGCTTATGTCGCGTAGCGGGGGGGGGGCCACGATACAGGTGCCGCGCAAGACGCCTGGTCGCGGGTAGAGTGCAGCCCATTGGACACCCATTCAGTCTTGACAGTGTGCCTGGTTCTACTCCCGGGCTTACAAGAGACTATAGGTTGCGTACGCACGGTCTGAACATACAGTCGCTTGCGCTATGGAAAATATTAGTGTCTCCGGCAGCCCTTGACGCCACTAGCTGGAGGGTCAAAGCAGTCGGTGAGGCCAAGACCAGGTCGGGTCAATGGAAGACAACATCATTCATCCATTGATGCTAATGAACATCTGCTTAGAAAGCCAAAAAGACCAGCGTTTAATTTGCGGATGCTAACTGAGGCGCTAGCAAGTGTTGCAAACATTCGCCGCCATTTCCAATAACACACAGCTTGGCGGTGGGTGTGGGCGTGACTGTTGGTGGTGATCTGATACCAAGTACGTACGGATCCTTGATCCAAGATCCTTGGATCATTTTGTCACGTTACCTATTCATTTGTTAGGAATGATTAGAATCACAATATATCATAAAAGAAAAACTCCAAAAACACATTTTTTTTTACCATACTTTCCGGGTTGTAGAGCCCACCGGTGTTTAAGAAATGTTTTTGAAGAAATAAATATATTTACATATATTAGCTGCACTGGGCCAAGAGCGGCAGATACATATTTTGTAAATGTTTATTTACATACCTTAATGTCTGTAACACGGCAGTAAAACGGCTGATCAAACAAAACAGAAATCATGGTCATGGACCCACTAGCTGCGCAAGCTAGCTCTTCAATCAGCTAAACAGACTCAATAACTCGAAGGTGACGTTTTGGTGAATTTACGAAACTGAAACAGAACGAAAAGAATGCCATTGTAAGTTAATGATACTAACATAAACGTGTTAGCATGTTAGCTAATGCTAACAACGCTAGCTTGATTACATTACGATAGCACGTACAAATATGCATGGAAACACTCCGACAGACGTCACACATTGAATGAAGAGTCCTTTCGAGCAGAAACACTGTAGACAAATAGTAAACAAAATGGGATACACTTCCGGTTCAAGGCACGAAACAGGAAGTACATGTTCAAACCACAGCACCTGCAGTGAGCGAACTCCATAGCTGGCGCCATAGCACGAACAATAACACACCTTTTCCGTATCTCTGTCGGTGATGAACGTTTTTTTGCTAAAAACAAAACATTAAGATTGTTAGCGTAGAAAAACCCATCAATTTCGCCGCAGGGTTCAAAGTGTTGGATAAAAAAGTAAAGGCTTATAGTCTGGAAATGACGGTACCAAACTAAGTATTTTAAAGGGAAATTACTAAATAAAAAATAGAATATTCGTAGCAGACTCTCTCTTGGTCATGTTGCAATTTCCCATGCCAACAAAGCAAGCAGGCCTGATAGAATGACCTTGACTCACTTTTCAAGCTAGCTCGATGCTAATTTACATTAAATTCTCCATATACATGCTACTGATTAGCATTGGCGACTTTACACCTCCATATTTTGTCATCAAAATGACCAGATGCACGTTACAATCAATAAGTACAATACTTACACTATAAACACTTTGTAGGACTCGACAAAAGACACGCTTGGCAAATTCAACATAATGGCAAAGACTACTTCCTGACTACACGACTAAACTAAAATAAATGCATACTTGCAATGAGAATCAGACGAGTATGAAAGAAAGTTAAAACAACTAATAATTGTTAGCTAGATGTTAAATAAAAAGTAGTTTTTATTATTAATCAAAATAACATTTATTGCCACATAATTGTTGTGTCCTAGTTCTGAGTCCCAGGTAGGACTCGGGACTACATCACTTCACTAGCCATTCCTACTTCTATTACTTAGACTTGTTGGAGCAGAATAAACCAAGAAGTTCACAATAAGTCAACAAAAGTAAAAATTACATCCCCAAGTCCTCGTGTTCTCTAACTTTGCTAACAATAATAAATATAACACTATTAAAACTAACTTTGTTAACAATAATAAATATAACACTATTAAAACTAACTTTGTTAACAATAATAAATATAACACTATTAAAACTAACTTTGTTAACAATAATAAATATAACACTATTATAACTAACTTTGTTAACAATAATAAATATAACACTATTAAAACTAACTTTGTTAACAATAATAAATATAACACTATTAAAACTAACTTTGTTAACAATAATAAATACAACACTATTGAAACTAACTTTGTTAACAATAATAAATATAACACTATTAAAACTAACTTTGCTAACAATAATGAATATAACACTATTAAAACTAACTTTGTTAACAATAATAAATATAACACTATTAAAAGTAACTTTGTTAACAATAATAAATATAACACTATTAAAACTAACTTTGTTAACAATAATAAATATAACACTATTAAAACTAACTTTGTTAACAATAATAAATATAACACTATTAAAACTAACTTTGTTAACAATAATAAATACAACACTATTAAAACTAACTTTGTTAAGAATAATAAATATAACACTATTAAAACTAACTTTGTTAACAATAATAAATATAACACTATTAAAACTAACTTTGTTAACAATAATAAATATAACACTATTAAAACTAACTTTGTTAACAATAATAAATATAACACTATTAAAACTAACTTTGTTAACAATAATAAATATAACACTATTAAAACTAACTTTGTTAAGAATAATAAATATAACACTATTAAAACTAACTTTGTTAACAATAATAAATATAACACTATTGAAACTAACTTTGTTAACAATAATAAATATAACACTATTAAAACTAACTTTGTTAAGAATAATAAATATAACACTATTAAAACTAACTTTGTTAAGAATAATAAATATAACACTATTAAAACTAACTTTGTTAACAATAATAAATATAACACTATTAAAACTAACTTTGTTAACAATAATAAATATAACACTATTAAAACTAACTTTGTTAAGAATAATAAATATAACTCTATTAAAACTAACTTTGTTAACAATAATAAATATAACACTATAAAACTAACAATAAGAACAACACAACAGAAGACACAGATATTTGTGACAATAAACATAGAAGACAAGTGAAAAGTATCAATCATATCATGCTTGTATCGCCCTAACCTTGATACCACCCTTGGTATCGATGCTATGGATATTTGGACTGATCCGCCCATGATAAATAAATAAATAAATAAATAAATAAACACTTCATGAAAAAACACTTCATGATAAACACTTCATGATAAATCCTTAATGATAAGTACTTCATGATAAACACTTCATGATAAATACTTCATGATAAACACTTCATGATAAACACTTCATGATAAATACTTTATGATAAACACTTCAATGATAAACACTTCATTAAAAAATATACTTCATGATAAACACTTCATGGTAAATACTTCATGATAAACACTTCTTGATAAACACTTCATGATAAATACTTCATGATAAATACTTCATGATAAACACTTCATTAAAAAATACTTCATGATAAACACTTCATGGTAAATACTTCATGATAAACACTTCTTGATAAACACTTCATGATAAATACTTCATGATAAGTACTTCTTGATAAACACTTCATGATAAACACTTCATGATAAATACTTCATGATAAACACTTCATGATAAACACTTCATGGTAAATACTTCATGATAAACACTTCTTGATAAACACTTCATGATAAATACTTCATGATAAACACTTCTTGATAAACACTTCATGATAAATACTTCATGATAAACACTTCATGATAAACACTTCTTGATAAACACTTCATGATAAATACTTCATGATAAACACTTCTTGATAAACACTTCATGATAAACACTTCATGGTAAATACTTCATGATAAACACTTCTTGATAAACACTTCATGATAAATACTTCATGATAAACACTTCATGATAAACACTTCATGGTAAATACTTCATGATAAACACTTCTTGATAAACACTTCATGATAAATACTTCATGATAAACACTTCTTGATAAACACTTCATGATAAATACTTCATGATAAACACTTCATGATAAACACTTCGTGATAAACACTTCATGATAAATACTTCATGATAAACACTTCATGATAAACACTTCTTGATAAATACTTCATGATAAACACTTCTTGATAAACACTTCATGATAAATACTTCATGATAAACACTTCTTGATAAACACTTCATGATAAATACTTCATGATAAACACTTCTTGATAAACACTTCATGATAAACACTTCATGGTAAATACTTCATGATAAACACTTCTTGATAAACACTTCATGATAAATACTTCATGATAAACACTTCATGATAAACACTTCATGGTAAACACTTCATGATAAACACTTCATGATAAACACTTCATGATAAATACTTCATGATAAACACTTCTTGATAAACACTTCATGATAAATACTTCATGATAAACACTTCATGATAAACACTTCTTGATAAACACTTCATGATAAACACTTCATGGTAAATACTTCATGATAAACACTTCTTGATAAACACTTCATGATAAATACTTCATGATAAACACTTCTTGATAAACACTTCATGATAAATACTTCATGATAAACACTTCTTGATAAACACTTCATGATAAACACTTCATGATAAATACTTCATGATAAACACTTCATGATAAATACTTCTTGATAAACACTTCATGATAAACACTTCATGGTAAATACTTCATGATAAACACTTCATGATAAATACTTCATGATAAATACTTCATGATAAAAACTTCATGATAAATACTTCATGATAAATACTTCATGATAAATACTTCATGATAAACACTTCATGATACATACTTTATGATAAATACTTCATGATAAACACTTCATGATAAATACTTTATGATAAATACTTCATGATAAACACTTCATGATAAATACTTTATGATAAATACTTCATGATAAACACTTCATGATAAACACTTCATGATAAATACTTTATGATAAATACTTCATGATAAACACTTCATGATAAATACTTTATGATAAATACTTCATGATAAACACTTCATGATAAATACTTCATGATAAACACTTCATGATAAATACTTTATGATAAATACTTCATGATAAACACTTCATGACTTGCAGCATGTTGGTGTTTACTGCATCACTGAGTCAGGGGTGTCCAAAGTGCAGCCGGGGGTCATGTGAAGGTCAAAGTCAAATGAAATATTAAGAGTTTTAACACTAAGTTGCACATTTATTTACCTGCACATATATTTACCTGCACATATATTTACCTGCACATATATTTACCTGCACATATATTTACCTGCACATATATTTACCTGCACATATATTTTCCTGCACATATATTTACCTGCACATTTATTTACCTGCACATTTATTTACCTGCACATATATTTACCTGCACATATATTTACCTGCACATATATTTTCCTGCACATATATTTACCTGAACATTTATTTACCTGCACATATATTTACCTGCAAATATATTTACCTGCACATATATTTACCTGCACATATATTTACCTGCACATATATTTTCCTGCACATATATTTACCTGCACATATATTTACCTGCACATATATTTTCCTGCACATATATTTACCTGCACATATATTTACCTGCACATATATTTACCTGCACATATATTTTCCTGCACATATATTTACCTGCACACGTGCTTCTCGCATGCTTCCCAAAGAAATCAAATAAACTAATATTAAAATCAATATACATCATTTTCTGCATGTGGCCCTCAGGGGAAGAAGTTTGTGGACTCTGTACTAAGTTAGGCTATTTTTAGGATTCATTTAAAAGGGTTAGGGTTAGGATTGTATTTATTTCCCCATTCAATGAATTTCCATTTTTAATTGAATCAGTTTGTCCTTCAATATTCAGACTTTGATCCACAAAGGAATAGTTGGGATAAAATGTTATTTCTTTAAAGCAAATTGACAAGTTAAAAATAGCGTCGCAATGACTAAAGACACCAACCGTATTTATTTCCACTTTAGTTTACTTCTGCAAGTCAAAAGTTTCATACACCGTGTTTTCCGGACTATAAGCCGCGCCGGTTTATAATAATAATAATAGATTTGATTTGTAAAAGCACTTTACATTGAGCAAACAACCTCAAAGTGCTACAGTGCATTTAAAAAACAAAGACAAAACCACAAATCGCTGCCCCGAAAACAAGTAAAACAAATAGTAAAAAGAAACTAGAACAGCCTGATAGCTAGAACTAGCACACATATATCTAAAACAAGGCTTTTTTAAAAAGAAGGGTTTTTAAGCCTTTTTTAAAAGCATCCACAGTCTGTGGTGCCCTCAGGTGGTCAGGGAGAGCGTTCCACAGGCGCACCCACTAAATTTGAGAAGAAAAAAAATTGTTTTCGTAAATTAACCGAAACGGACTATAAGCCGCTGTTGCGGAATGAAATATTTACATAGAAAGATTTGAGTAAATGTTTATTTCAAACGTTTAAAACGGCAGTAAAAACATCCGTTTGACCAGAAAAGTCTTTGATGTTTTTATTCATCCTTTGTAAGATGAATACAATCTTCTCCTTTTTTAAGAAGATGTTTATCCAGATTCTTCTCCTTCATACTTTGAGTGCACTTGGAGTTTGGAAGTTCTTCAAGTGGATCATTTTAGTGCATTTCTTTGATTTGTTTGCTTCATCCATTCCATAGTTTAGCCGTCGGCCAACAAAATCCATAGATTAGTCGCACCTTTGTATAATAAGGTGTTCAAGTTCCAAGCTTGGCAAAACAAGTGGCGGAAAATACCGGTAGTTTTATATTTGCTGTGAGAAAGAGCAAATTGTTTTATTTCTTGGCACGGTCCTAAGAACACAATCTCAACATGTCTTGGTACGGTCCTAAGAACACAATCTCAACATTTCTTGGTACGGTCCTAAGAACACAATCTCAACATTTCTTGGTACGGTCCTAAGAACACAATCTCAACATTTATTGGCATGGTCCTAAGAACACAATCTCAACATTTCTTGGTACGGTCCCAAGAACAAAATCTCAACATTTCTTGGTACGGTCCTAAGAACACAATCTCAACATTTCTTGGCATGGTCCCAAGAACACAATCTCAACATTTCTTGGTACGGTCCTAAGAACACAATCTCAACATTTCTTGGTACAGTCCTAAGAACACAATCTCAACATTTCTTGGTACGGTCCTAAGAACACAATCTCAACATTTCTTGACACGGTCCTAAGAACACAATCTCAACATTTATTGGTACGGTCCTAAGAACACAATCTCAACATTTATTGGTACGGTCCTAAGAACACAATCTCAACATTTCTTGGTACGGTCCTAAGAACACAATCTCAACATTTATTGGCATGGTCCTAAGAACACAATCTCAACATTTCTTGGTACAGTCCTAAGAACACAATCTCAACATTTATTGGCATGGTCCTAAGAACAAAATCTCAACATTTCTTGGTACAGTCCTAAGAACACAATCTCAACATTTCTTGGTACATGTTAAAGAGGTTCATTTAGCCTACTAATGTGTATTTATAAATAGTTGATTTATATAGGCTAGTAAGGTAAAGTTTTGTACCTGCTCACCCGTGCAACGAGAATGAAAGCAACGCAGGAAAATCTGAAATCAGCCATTTCAGACCACTGCAAGAGGGAAAACCATCTAATGAACTGGGAGGCAGCCAAGGTAATTAGAATGGAAAGCAACAAATTCCATCGGTGGATCAAAGAGGCGGTTTAAATCAGGAAGCGGGCCCCAAAGACTGTCAACAGGGACGAGGGAGCCTACCAACTATCCCACACCTGGGACACAGTCCTGCAGGGCCGCCCCCGGCCGTTTGGTGGACATCCGGACGACAGGGGGCGCCCCGCCCTACCCCCGACGCACACCAGGGGACACCGCCATCCCACCACCTCAGGTGGGATGGAACAATCCATATAACACGTCACAGATGACGTCACACTAACATCACGTGACACCTCTGAGGAAGGCTGCAGAAGCAAGATAGCCGAAACTTGTCAGGTACAAAACTTTACCTTACTAGCCTATATAAATCAACTATTTATAAATTTCTTGGTACAGTCCTAAGAACACAACCTCAACATTTGTTGGTACGGTCCTAAGAACACAATCTCAACATTTCTTGGTACTGTCCTAAGAACACAATCTCAACATTTCTTGGTACAGTCCTAAGAACACGATCTCAACATTTCTTGGTACGGTCCTAAGAACACGATCTCAACATTTCTTGGTACGGTCCTAAGAATACAATCTCAACATTTCTTGGTACGGTCCTAAGACAACAATCTCAACATTTATTGGCATGGTCCTAAGAACACAATCTCAACATTTCTTGGTACGGTCCTAAGAACACAATCTCAACATTTATTGGCATGGTCCTAAGAACAAAATCTCAACATTTCTTGGTACAGTCCTAAGAACACAATCTCAACATTTCTTGGTACGGTCCTAAGAACACAATCTCAACATTTCTTGACACGGTCCCAAGAACACAATCTCAACATTTCTTGGTACGGTCCTAAGAACACAATCTCAACATTTCTAGACACGGTCCTAAGAACACAATCTCAACATTTCTTGGTACGGTCCTAAGAACACAATCTCAACATTTCTTGGTACGGTCCTAAGAACACAATCTCAACATTTCTTGGCACGGTCCTAAGAACACAATCTCAACATTTCTTGGTACGGTCCTAAGAACACAATCTCAACATTACTTGACACGGTCTTAAGAACACAATCTCAACATTCCCAGCATGAGAACTGTAGCTACTAAAAATATGAACAATTGAGTGTTGTTGAAGTTTGTGTAGTAAATCCCGAGTGTGTTTGTGACTTAACACAAATGCTGTGACATTCATTTGAAGAATTGTTTCACATCAAATCAAACGTTATGTTTGACTAACAAGTTAGCGAGTGTGGAAAAAAGCTTGATCGTATTCATAAAACTTACATTTTGTTCCCGGCAGCCATTTGTAGCATTTGATATTTTCAATCAATCAATCAATCAATCAATGTTTATTTATATAGCCCTAAATCACAAGTGTCTCAAAGGGCTCTGGAGCGTCCGAGCTTGTTTCAGTAGATTTTACAGCCAAATATCTCTGGCAAGTCTTTGAAATCAAACAATTGAACCACTAAGTAAACATGCTAGCATGTTTGTGTTTTATTGAGACGTATACGAAGATACTTACTGCTTCCTGAACATCGCTAATGTTGCGTTGACCAGCATTCCTCCAATGGGGAATTCAAATTGCTAGTCTCTCCCAGATTCTTTTTATGGCACATAAGCTGATGTTTATATTCAATCAACAGGCAGCAGTTGGTATTTTGTGGTTTATTCTCCAAGCTTAGAGGACAAACTAAGACCAATCTAGCACACCAGCCTTCCCCAGCCCGGTCCAGATCGGTCTCCCCTCAAACCCCCGGAAGTCCCGTGATCTTCCCTCTGTCCCCTGCCTGCTGTTTCCCCAGTCTAGCTGTGCTCCTTATCTTAGGAATGTAATGGCAGTCTCAACAAAGAGAATAAACAGCGCTCTGACTCTAACCAAGGACACTCGAATCCAAGCACTTTGTACCACACGAGACATTAGCTGATGTAAATATGACTATAGGAGTTTTTAGAAAGAAGTAACACTTAAATATGGATATGATTCTGATCTGCTTCCAACACTAATAAACACGGTTATTGGTCCTGATTATAAACTTAGTCGCATTATGTACAATTACAACATTTAAAGAATTGATCATTTAAAAAAAGTTGTAATATCGCTGAACAAAAGTAGATTTTCTTGTGAACAAAATACCTTTGGAGAACACGATCTCAGTGTAGTGAGTTTTAGTACTGCCAGTAAAGACAAGACTATCACCAGAAGCGGAGGTTTGTGTCTAGTTATTGTGGATTTTACAAAGAATGTTTTCAAAGTAAAAGCACCTACTGTGGTACAAGTGAAAGTAGTTCTGTCACGGAGTTCCTAACTCAAAATACTCATAAGTCAAATCCCCGTTGAAATGAATTAAAATAGCATTATTCCGTGTTGCAGATACAACAATACACTAGAATGTACTACAAACAACTACCAGTACAACAACCTTTATTTATAAACATTAACACACACATTTATAACACAAAGTAATATTAATGTATTTTATTGTCCACAAATATCTGTTGGTCAGCTGTGGTGGGCGTGGCCACAGGGACTCAGGTGCAATACACCTTTCCACCACTTGTGGCAGTAATGACAGACCAAGTCTGGCCATAAAGTCATAGAACTTTGTGAAGCGCACAAATGATGACTAAATGGTGAAGCGGTATTATATAACATTATATTAATAATTTAGTTAAAATGTATTTCATTTAGCACTGCATAATTGTATGAAAAAAAACTAACGTTATTTTTAATGAGTCCCTTCTTTTGCAGTATGGAATTAGTATTTCTTTTGCAATCAGCCTGACCTAAGCCTCGATAATAATCTCTGTGATTCACACTTGCTTTCATGGTATTTGACAAAGTTTATTTATCCTGATCAACTGGAAGTAGCCTGGATGTCTTTCTTTCATACCATTAAGGAGTCAAATGTTAATATTCCAGTGGGCCCCGAGCTACTCCGTAGTGGAAAAGTGCGGCCCCCAGGTCTAAAAGGTTAAGAACCCCTGCTCTATGGTATGGCCTTTGAGCTGCTTCTCCATATTTTCATGGATACATGCATGGAGTAGATTAGCGTACGAGGGAACTGCTTCGCCAAGTCAAAAGGTGATGTTTTCCGATATTCCTTAATTGAATAATTATAATTGGCTTATTCCCCTCCCAGTGTTGTACTTCATGCTCGCTTTCTGTTTCCATGCTTGGAATAACAAAGTTACGAGCTAAGAGCTAAATGAGCTAATTCTGCTAAAGCTTTTGCTCGGGGTCAATGTGACAATGACTACGGTGCCTAGCGGTGGGGAGTCTCCTAACTTGATATTTTGCTCACCACCTAAAGCATAACAAACAATTAGCCAAAAGACAGAACCTATCCCAAATAAATGTGTGAGCTTGTAAACTGAGGTATCACTTCAAATAATCTTGATATTATTTATTTAATAAAAGATTATTTTAATATGACATATTTGACATATTGACCATATCAGGCAAACATACTTTTAATTCTACCAACAAATATTCAAGACCTGTTGACGTGGTATTATTTGGAATATTTTTTGGAAATTACTCGGACGTTATTTTTATTCACAAATTGTTTTCAAATAATCAATAAACAAATTATTGCTTGAGGAGGTCCTGGTTCTACGTACGAGTTCCAGCCATGTAAATGTAGTTTTAGTGTACAGTAAGTTGTAGGGCTGTGAATCCTGGGGCAACACACCATTCCATTCTTGAGAGTAACCATTCCATTTTTGGGGGAACCATTCCATTCTTGGGGGAACCATTCCATTCTTGAGGGAATCATTCCATTCTTGAGGGTAACCATTCCATTCTTGGGGGAACCATTCCATTCCAAACCATTCTCCATTCCAAATCAATACTTTTTAATATCATCAGTTCTATGATTAACTACGTTCATCCATAAAATACATAAACAACTGTGATAAATGTCTATATTACAGTAAATAAAATACATAAAGAACTGTGATAAATGTCTATATTACATTAAATAAAATACATAAACAACTGTGATAAATGTCTATATTACGTTAAATAAAATACATAAAAAACTGTGATAAATGTCTATATTACATTAAAAAAAATAATGAAATTCTACTTACAATTAATTAATAAAGTCAAATACAAATAAGTAAATTTGTGAAGCAGATATGATTCTCTACATCAGGGGTCCCCAAACTTTTTCACCCGGGGGCTGCATTGGGTTAAAAAAATGTGACCGGGGGCCGGGATATTGTATATATATATATATATATATATATATATATATATATATATATATATATATATATATATATATATATATATATATACACACACACACACACACAAACACACACACACACTTGTATATATATATATATATATATATATATATATATATATATATATATATATATATATATATATATATATATACATATATATATATATATATATATATGTATATATATATATATATATATATATATATATATATATATATATATATATATATATATATATATATATATATATATATATAGTATACACACTACCGTTCAAAAGTTTGGGGTCACCCAAACAATTTAGTGGAATAGCCTTCATTTCTAAGAACAAGAATAGACTGTGGAGTTTCAGATGAAAGGTCTCTTTTTCTGGCCATTTTGAGCGTTGAATTGACCCCACAAATGTGATGCTCCAGAAACTCAATCTGCTCAAAGGAAGGTCAGTTTTGTAGCTTCTGTAACGAGCTAAAGTGTTTTCAGATGTGTGAACATGATTGCACAAGGGTTTTCTAATCATCAATTAGCCTCCTGAGCCAATGAGCAAACACATTGTACCATTAGAACACTGGAGTGATAGTTGCTGGAAATGGCTCTATACACCTATGTAGATATTGCACCAAAAAGCAGACATTTGCAGCTAGAATAGTCATTTACCACATTAGCAATGTATAGAGTGTATTTCTAGACACATATAATATACACACACACACACATATATATATATATATATATATATATATATATATATATATATATATATATATATATATATATATATATATATATATATATATATATATATATATATATATATATATATATATATATATATATACATTGCTCAATACCGGGGTAGAGTGGAATATATGTTAGGTCAGGAAAAAACACAAGAGGCTATATAAACCCTGGTCGTAGTGGTGTGTGGACTTTGAACAACCGAAGTCATGTGACACATGTGTAGCAAGGAGTCATGTGACACATGTGTAGCAAGGAGTCATGTGACACATGTGTAGCAAGGAGTCATGTGACACATGTGTAGCAAGGAGTCATGTGACACATGTGTAGCAAGAAGTCATGTGACACACGTGTAGCAAGGAGTCATGTGACACATGTGTAGCAGCAAGGAGTCATGTGACACATGTGTAGCAAGGAGTCATGTGACACATGTGCAGCAAGGAGTCATGTGACACATGTGTAGCAGCAAGGAGTCATGTGACACATGTGTAGCAAGGAGTCATGTGACACACGTGTAGCAAGGAGTCATGTGACACATGTGTAGCAGCAAGGAGTCATGTGACACATGTGTAGCAAGGAGTCATGTGACACATGTGTAGCAAGGAGTCATGTGACACATGTGTAGCAAGGAGTCATGTGACACATGTGTGGCAAGGAGTCATGTGACACCTGTGGAGCAAGGAGTCATGTGACACATGTGTAGCAAGGAGTCATGTGACACCTGTGTAGCAAGGAGTCATGTGACACATGTGTAGCAAGGAGTCATGTGACACATGTGTAGCAAGGAGTCCTGGAAAGAGAATGTGAGTGTTTGCATGGCACTACATTGTACGTCGGCATGCATGGTCCCATGTTGCACCATCTCTGTCATGTCAAATATTGTACATTACCTTTTTGTAGACTTTGTAAGAAAATATACACCACACAAAGATTTATATCGACAGGATTTTATACCAAAAAAACAAAACAAAAAAAAAGTGAAAGAAAAAGTGACAGAAGTTGAAGAGCGCAGAGCAGAAATAAAGAGTGGAATGTTCCAGAAGTCCAGATCTTCTTCCTCACAATGTTGACCATTTCTGTGCCCATGTTGTTCTTGTTCTAATGCAGCAGGGAAGGGATTCATACGGCCCCATTTCTAGGTGGATCTCGTGTAAGAGGAAGAGGGGATATTCATGTTGCAATGTAGTCTGCTGAAAATGATGGAAAGCGCCACTCTACATAGCAAAGTTGGAACTGCCAGAAAACACATTTTGGTGCCCCCAACACCCTGAAAAAGTACTTGTTTCAAGAACTGGAGGGTTTCCAAGCATGAACTGTATTTTTATGATGGCATTCAAGTCCGGACTTTGACAAGTCCACTCCAAGATCTTCTTTTTGTTGATCAGAAGTCAACTTGCTTCTGTGTTTTAGATCACACGCTCTCCCTGACCACCTGAGGGCTCCACAGACTGTGGATGCTTTTAATAAAGGCTTAAAAACCCTTCTTTTTAAAAAAAAAACAACACTTTTTTTTAGATATATGTGTGCTAGTTCTAGCTATTAGGCTGTTCTAGTTTTTAGTATTTTTTGACTATTTATTTTACTTGTTGGGGGCAGCTATTTGTGCTTTTAGCGTTGTTGTTTTTTTTAAATGCACTGTAGCACTTTGAGGTTGTTTGCTCAAAGTAAAAGTGCTTTTACAAATAAAATATATTATTTTTATTATTATTATTATTATTATTATTATTATTATTATTATTATTATTATTATGGTCTTGCTGCAGAACCCGAATGGGCTTTAGTTGGAGGTCCCAACCTGATGGATCAACATTCTCCTTTGGGTTCTATGGTGAAGAGCAGAAGTCATGTTTCCATCAACCAAGACAAGTCATGCAGTTCCTGAAGCAGACCCAGACCAGAACATGTTGGACTGTTGGTTTTTCTGAAATGCTGTGTTACATTTATGCCAGATGACGCGCACCTTTTACAAAGTTCAAGTTTATGTCTTATCAGTCCATAGAATATTCTTACAAAAGTCTTGGTAATTATTCGGATGTTTTTTGCAACAGTAAGACGACTGCAGTACAGTCCAGGTAGAGGACGAAACTCTGTCCCAGGTGGAGGAGTTTAAGTACCTCTGGGTCTTGTTCACGAGTGAGGGAACGATGGAGAAGGAAATCAGCCGGAGAATGGGAGCAGCTGGGGCAGTATTGTAGTTCTCTGTTGGGACCAAACGAGAGCTGAGCCAGAAGGCAAAGCTCTCGGTCTACCGAGCTATCTACATTCCTACTCTCACCTATGGTCATGAAGTGACCAAAAGAATAAGATGGCGGATACAAGCGGCCGAAATGAGTTTCCTTCGAAGGGTGGCTGGCATCTCCCTTAGAGATAGGGTGAGAAGTTCAGTCACCCGAGAGAGACTCGGAGTAGAGCCGCTGCTCCTTCACTTGGAAAGGAGCCAGCTTAGGTGGTTCAGGCATCTCGTGCGGATGCCTCAAGAGCGTCTCCCTAAGGAGGTCCTCGTTGCACTGGGAGGAGACCCCGCGGCAGGCCAAGGACCAGATGGGGGATTACATCTCCTCTCTGGCCTGGGAACGCTTCAGGATTCCCCAAGAGGAAGTTGCTAATGTTGCTCTGGAGAGGGAAGTCTGGGGGTCTTTGCTGGAGCTGTTGTCCCCGCGACCCCATTCCGGATAAGCACTTGAAGATGGATGGATGGATGGATGGATGGATGGATGGATGGATGGATGGATGGAAGACAAGTGCCTTGTTGATCTTTTTGTCCAGCAGTGGTCTTCACCTTGGAACCCTTGGAAATTAATTCCATGTCTCCTGATGCCAGTCTCTGAGTCATGAACACTGACCTCAACCGAGGCCTACAGTTTTTAGAAGTTGTGTGTGATCTCCTGGATGAGTCATGGCTGTGCTCCTGGGGTCATGTTTGTAGGAACCACACCCCATGCCTCATCAGTCTGCGTCCTATTAACTACACTAAACGGTGGAATGCGGTGGAAACACAAACCAAACAGGTCTACAGTAACCTTCCAGTCCAGGAACCTACAAAGTTCCTCAGCTTTTATTGGAACAAGGCATATTGATACTGATACCTAAATATTGGACTTTTTTGATTGTGCCTTTAATTCATTGATTATGATTACAACCACAATCAAATGACATATTTGTAAACAATATAAAAATACAACAAGATAAGACAATTGTGATGATGGAACGACACTTTGTTCTTTAGATTCCTGTTTAGTACCTTTTACTGTCCTGGTTTTAGTTGTATCTTCTGTCATTTCTGTCCCTTGTCCTACCAAAACCTATTGTTGTTATATTTCTAAGATGTGGTCTAACTAAGTTGCTAGTCAAACCACGCCCAGATGGAGTCACTAACAATCATTTCTAGTTTCTCTTTCAGTTCTCCGTCAGTTTAGTCCTTGTTCAGCTGTAAAAAGTCATCTGCCACCCAGGATTTAACACCTAAAATGCAAGTTTTGGTCTTTTGTCATCAGGAGAGGTGGAAGTCAAGTCAAGTCAACTTTATTTATATAGCACATTTTCAACAACTTTTTAGATTGCACCAAAGTGCTTTACAGGTTAAAAAAGCATGGAGCAAACAAAAAACAAACAAAAAAAAAAACCAACAACAAAAAAAAAAACAACTAAGCAAAACAAAAAAAACAAACAAAGAAAACATAAACAATGAGTGTGCTAAACAAGATAATGCAAATGCAATACGGTAAAAGGGGTCGAATAAAAAGTTTTAAAAAATTTGCAGAATAAAAAAAAATAAAAATAATAAAAGTGCTACAAATTGAAAAATACAACTAAAGCGAAGGGGTGGGAGGGGGGGGGACTAGAAATGGTGGCCTAGTGGGCGGACTCAGCTCGGGTCAAAGGCCAGCGAGAAGAGGTAGGTCTTAAGGAGGGTTTTGAAGACCCCCAGGCTCCGGGCTGACCTAATGTGGAGGGGAAGGCTGTTCCAGAGCTTAGGGGCGGCAACGGAAAAGGCTCTGTCCCCTCTGGTCTTTAGCCTGGATCTGGGGACCGCCAAAAGCATTTGGTCAGCTGACCTCAAGGCTCTAGACGAGGTATGGTGATGCAGCAGCTCGGTCAAGTATTGTGGGGCCAGACCATTTAGGGATTTAAAAACAATTAAAAGTAATTTAAAATCAATGCGGTGACGGACAGGGAGCCAGTGGAGTGAGGCCAGCACTGGGGTGATGTGCTCGTGTTTTTTGGTACTGGTGAGGAGACGGGCAGTGGAAATGTGTGTCGTCATCATAACTGTGATTTTGCAATGCAGTCTACTGGAAATAATGGAACGTGCCATTCTACATAGCAAATGACGCTGTGGTCAAAGTTGAAAAAACACATTTTAAGATATTCAACACTACTGCCATCTGGCGGCTTAAGTTGATAGTGCACCCCCCTCACCCCCTGACCTGACCTATTCCTCTGCTTCAATTGTGGGTGGGGCCAGAGCTAAAAAATGTTTGCATATGTGTTTTTAAAAGTGTTAAAACGACTAATAAAATCAAGTTTTAGGTCCCGGGGTCGTGATACAGACCTTGATTCCGGGCCAAGGGAGTTGTTGAGATGAGGTGAGGCCCGCACCGCAGGTTTCTTCTTACGTGGAGCCGGGGTGAAGTTAATCTTCAAGGCTGATGCCTTAGCAACACAACGACCGAGTGGGCCCCGGGGACACTGGAGAGCCACCAGAACCGCCAGCCAGAGGAGGAAACTCCGTAGAACTCAAGAGACTGGATCCTCTCTTCGTCAACATGGAGGGAGGAGAGCATGTGGAACCACCGCACTAATTGTTACTTTATTGTGCACTTGTTGTCTTTTTGCAACATTGTGTTTTAGTTTTCTTTGTTTAATATGAGTCCACTGCACAAAGTATGCTAAGCGTTCCTCACAGTGTACCTTCTGTTGCTAGGCTAACAATCTCTATACCGGTGAGTAATGCTTCAACTAAACTTCACATCCATTTGCAAAAAAACGTTTTTTGTCTCAGCCGGAAGGTGATCGAGCTCGAAGGGGAGAATGTAGGATCTCGAAGGGGAGAATGTAGGATCTCGAAGGGGAGAATGTAGGATCTCGAAGGGGAGAATGTAGGATCTTGAAGGGGAGAATGTAGGATCTCGAAGGGGAGAATGTAGGATCTCGAAGGGGAGAATGTAGGATCTCGAAGGGGAGAATGTAGGATCTCGAAGGGGAGAATGTAGGATCTCGAAGGGGAGAATGTAGGATCTCGAAGGGGAGAATGTAGGATCTCGAAGGGGAGAATGTAGGATCTTGAAGGGGAGAATGTAGGATCTCGAAGGGGAGAATGTAGGATCTCGAAGGGGAGAATGTAGGATCTCGAAGGGGAGAATGTAGGAGCTCGAAGGGGAGAATGTAGGATCTCGAAGGGGAGAATGTAGGATCTCGAAGGGGAGAATGTAGGATCTCGAAGGGGAGAATGTAGGAGCTCGAAGGGGAGAATGTAGGATCTTGAAGGGGAGAATGTAGGCTCTATAGCCAAAAAGCAACTGGAGAGGATTATCCAGTGCTCAGCTAGCAGACACAGCAGTCTATCAAGGTGAGGTGGCCGCTGGACCCCGGGCTTCTCCACCTACTGCCTGCGTCCTGTGTTCTCCCACAGCTCGTGGCCATCCTTGGGTCCAGCTCAGGGCTAGACCTGAAGCACGGGTCAGCTCCACCCCACTGCAGCCAGTGATGTGGACTTTGATGGTAGAAGGAGATGCTAATGCATTGTTGTATTACGAGCTGTATTGACTATTGTGATGCTCTGCTTTCTGCTTTTCCTAAAAAGGTTATTGCATCTTCACGATGACTCCAAAATTCAGCTGCACATGTCCTGACAAACACCAGAAGGCGGGTCCTCATTACAACAGTTTTAAAGTCACTGCATTGGCTCCGTGTGTGCTTCAGGGTCGATGTTAAGGTTCTTCTTATGGTTTATAAATGTTTCTATGGTTTTGGGCCTCATATTTCAGATTTGCCGGCAGTCGCCTCCTAATTATTTCAAAAGTCAGGACACAGAGTCACGGGATGACATCCTTCCACTGTCATGGCCCCAGTCTGTGGAACATCTTGCCAGAGGACCTCAGGGCTGCACAGAACGATCATCTTTCTAAGAGCACCCTTAAGACCCACCCTTTTTTATTTGGCTTTTACTTAATATTCATCCATTTTATTTTGATTTTAGGGGGTTTCAGAGTCTTAAACTTTTAATGAACAGCCTCATTCGGCCTAGTGATTGTTTGCAAAAAATGTCTTACTCAAAAATGTTTTTGGCTCACTCCCATTTATTTTTTGCATATTGAAGCTCTACTTATAACCTCCTTAGGAGCCAAAAGGGAGGTTTAAAATAAAACAAACTTAGAAATCACATGTACTTAAGTATTCACAGCCTTTGCCATGACACTCTGGGACATTCGGTTTCAACTGATCATCCTTAAATGTTCCTACAGCTGAACTGGAGTCCACCTGTGCTAAATTGAGTTGATTGGTCATGATTTGGAAAGGCACACACCTGTCTTTATATGAGGTCCCACACCTGACAGTGCATGACAGAGCACATACCAAGAATGAAGTCCAAGGAATGGTCTGCAGACCTCTGAGAGTAAATCTGAGGAAAGGTTACAGAATAATATCTGCTGCCTTGAAGGTCCTAAGAAGCACACTGACCTGCATCGTCCAGAAATGGAAGACGTTTTCCTAGAGCTGGCCGGCCGTCTAAACTGAAGGATCATTGTACAAGAGACCTCATCAGGGAGGTGACCAAGAACCAGATGTTCACTCTGTCAGAGCTACAGCATTCCTCTGTGGAGAGAGGAGAACCTTCCAGAAGAACAATCCACCAATCAGGCTTGTATGGTAGAGTGACCAGACGGAAGCCATTTCTTAGTAAAAAGTTTGCCAAAATGCACCTGAAAGACTCTCAGACCATGAGGAACTAAGTTCTCTGGTCTGATGAGACAAAGACTGAAGTCTTTGGCGTGAGTTCTAGGCGTCAAGTTTGGATGAAACCATGCCAATACCATCCCTACAGTGAAGCATGGTGGTGGCAGCATCATGCTGTGGGGGTGCTTTTCAGCAACAGGAACTGGAAGACTAGTCAGGATAGAGAGAAAGGTAAATGGTAGCGAAAAATTACAGCCTTGGAATGCATGAATAACATTTAAAAATGTATTTGAAGTATTTCAGGCTGTGAGTTATGTCACTGAACCAATTGAACTCCAAACTGAGGTACTACTGTACAAAACAAAGGAAGAATCACAGCTCTGCGGTCCAAGATTTTGTTAGCTGTATATGTCAAGCTGGGTTTGGAGGGGGAGGAGTGAGCAGACGTGGCTTACTCGGGGGCCGTAGCATTCTGCTGTGTTCATAGCGCTATGCTATACCTGCACCATAGCTAACACTTGACACTGATG
>NC_084733.1:94792969-94902969 GCF_033978785.1 Entelurus aequoreus
TTGTACTAATTAAGGGGAGCTTATCATTTAAATATGTAAGATATAAAAAAAGACGTTATAAATGTTAATATACACTAAATATTGGAGCTATTTTAAGTTTTATTTCATCAGATATTTCTGTGAAAACCACAAGTGGTAATAGTTGAAATAGAATGGAACATGTCATCAAACATGAGCGCATGAGGAGAATAGCGGTGCTACTTTGTTAGGTGCAGTTCAAATATATAAGACAAACAATGAATGTGTTAAAAACAAATAAATATCAGTACAAACAGCAGTGCAACAGTGAAAAACAGTGGGACTGATTCATTATCCTAATGGCCCACGGGTAAAAACTGTATTTAACTCTGTTGGTCCTGCTCCTGTGTGACCTAAATCTCTTCCCAGGTTGAACAAGTACTGGCCAGGGTCAGAACTGTCTGACAGGATTGTCTTTGCTCTGCAGAGGCAGAGAGATCAAGCAATGTTATCTAGAGAAGGCAGAGGGCGACCGATAGTCTTCTCCGCTGTCCTGGTCACCCTCTGCGGGGGCTTCCTGTGATTGTCAAACCACACAGTTGTGCAATAAACCAGCGCTGGATCTATGGTGGCTCGATAAAAAGATACCTGCAGTTTCTCTTGAAGTTGGTTGGCAATGGAAGTGGACTCTCTGCTGTGCCTTTTGCACCTGTGCTGAAGTGTTGACAGTCCATGCGAGATCCTCCGAGAGGTAAGTTCCCAGGAGCTTAAATGAGGCCACAGTCTCCACTACAAGTGGACCATGTTCAGCACTCTGTCTCCTAAAAATCAATGACCATATCCTTGGTCTTTGTGGTGTTCAGCCTCAGGTTGTTCTTGTTGTACCACCCTGCCTGTGCCTGCCTGTTTCACCCCCGCCCTCCGTGATCAGGCCTACCACTGTGGTGTCTTTGGCGTGGAGGGGTTAGACCCAGGAAGCTCAGCTTCTCCACCAGGATGTCAGGGGATGGTGGTATTGAGCACCGAGCTGTAGTCGACGAACAGCATCCTGACATAGGTTCCGGAAGTTCCAGGTGTTCCACAGCTGAGTGGAAAGTAGACGGAATGGCATCCTTTGTGGACCGGTGTGAATCAAAGTTCTGGGGGAGAAAGGCTTTGATAAATTGGAGAACAAACCTCTCAAAACGCTTCATAACTACAGACGTTAGTACCACTGGTCTGTAGTCTTTGAAGTTGTGGCTGTCCTCTTGGGGACTGGGATGACAGTAGCTGCCTTAGGACAGGGCGAGTCTTGTACTTGTGCCAGGGATGAAGTGAATCATTGGTGATAAAGGGGGTGGATTGGTGGGTAAATAAAATTCTCATTGCAAAAAAAAATTGAGTACCAATTGGCAGTAAAGGGAAACTTTTCTGTGCAGCCCTTTTATTCGTTTGTCTTTGTGCAAGACGGGCTGCCTCGCTCTCGTTAGCGTCCTCCTCATCCTGAGGGAGTCGTTGGAATTTGAAGATGAGAGGACAAGACCGCTCAATTAGCATCAAATAAAGAAGGGAAGTCGATGTTTTGACGAATGTTGTGTTTGATTTATATTTCATCTTTTAAGGCATTGATGTTGTAATTAGGTTTTCTCTCACTGTGTGTGTTCTAGTGATAGATGGGGGGGGTAAGCACATATCACGCTACATAATTAGCTAATTATTTTCTGCATTTCATCCCAGACTGTCAGAAATAATAATTTATTGATGTGACAATTAAACATTACAATCACGCTATGGTTTATTTTATACTCCAGTTTTTTGTGAACATTAAATTACAAGTATTTATCGTAGAGACTGCAATGCCCATGGCTACCAGTACAAGGTGTAACCCAACCTCCCACCTAAAGTCAGGTGGGATAGGCTCCAGTGTTGCCTCCCCGCCCGTCCTACTCCACCTACTTCTGTTATGCGGGAAAGGGAATGTTTGAATGGGGCTCCAGTCCTCCTGACTTGTCCCCTGCTCGCCCATCCCTCAATTTTAAGAAACTTTGGGCCCCTGCTGTCCCCTAATTTTATCGCATCGTTGGTTTCCATTCCTCAAGGTAATTCATAACAGCTCAGTTTGTAAAAGAAAACACGGACACTCAGCAGTCATCAATAAATACTTTCTTTCTTGGGTACAAACAAATAACAATTTGACAATACAGAAACATAAAGATATATAAATAGAAGCTTTCAAACATCAAGGTAAAAAGCACACTGATGATGTACAGTGACAACAGGAAACAGGAGGCTGCTTAATGATTACATTTTGAAGATAATACAACGTTGTCTTACAAAAGCATTTCTTTGCATATTTTGTGAAAATAGACTTTTTGAAAAAATTTAAAATAGAAGGAGTCTGCTGTGAGTTCTTGTTTCCACGCTTGAGCCTGTGCCGAGTCCGCGACCGCCTGTGACGCCACGTGCAACAAAGTTATTGCGTGAATCGGTACTACAAACAGAATTCGGCCGATACCTCTAAAAGTACCTAGTTCAGTACTCTAAACCAAACTCAAGAACTTAGTCATTATTTGTAAGGGTGGACAAGGTTTGGACACCCCTGCATTACAAACACATCATGTTTTCTATTTACACATCAAAGATGGCGGCCAAAAACATTTGCTTTCAGTGAGTCAAAGAAAAGAAGACTTTGAAGTAGGTCAGAACATACACACCAAACAATGTGTGCTAACAGAGGTTGTGTAAGTCCAGGGGACAATCTGTACTTGAAGGCTTAGTGGTCTTGATGAACTAAATCAGTCTTTTGGCTCCAGTCAGGTGTCAAAGACACGTCCCAACACTTAAGATGGAGAGTGTGCTCGGCGCTGGCAGTCTCCAAACATCAATACAACGCTACCACAAAAACAATGTTGTACACCTTCAAGCGTGGAGAGAAAATCCCCCGAGTCAGTCAGACGCTGACCAGAAAAGATGAGGCGTCATTGGTGTGATCACGCCAACGTGCCAATAAAGCCGAGAACATCCTTGCAGTGAGGATCAGTATCAGGGAACACCACAAATGGTGAATGTCGTCTGAAACCACTTGATTCTTTCTCACACTGCAAGGACAACAAAGACTCGGCACACGTCCATTGATCAAAATATGGACTTTGTCCACCATTCAGTTTTTGCTCATCTATCTGAGGGCACTGTTAACACTACCAAAGGTGTTTGTAGGGTTGTTATTTCAAATCATCCGCTGGTGTCTTTGTAAAGTGTTTGCTATGATCCGGCATGGTGTGATGGACAGCAGGTGGCTAAATCCAAGACGCAAGGCAAAGGACAAAACTTGGGTACAATCGGGAGCATGGAATTAACCTGCAAGGGCCCCTCGAGGCTCACTTGAGACAAAGTACATGCAAGGAAGGTAAACAGCCAAAAAGCTGGTAAACGTACTCAAACTCAAGCGGCAAACCGACACGGGTACTTTAAAGGGCCGTGGTTAGTCACAAAAACAGCTGGCGGGGACACTAATCGCTAAACCAAGGCAGGTGTGTCAAATGTGATTGACAAGAAAGTCAAAGAAAAAGAGCCAAGTGGTGCAAACAAACATGAACTGAGACATGACCCGGGCTACAGGTGGTGACATGTAGTGCTGGAAGAGATCGGTAAAACTGCCAGTAAAAGTTGTATTGGCATTGAAACATCTTCAACTAAATGCATTCAAACTTTGAAAAAATACAATCTTTTTTTATACCACAACATGTTTTTCAATGCTAATCGTCAACCTTTTCTACTGTGCCAAGTTGTGTTTTCCAATATGAAAAGCTCCATAGATAAGGTTTAAGAGTTGGAAGCATAGAACCGTCCAAGTTGTCTTGGTAAGCCAGATTTAAACCACAGGTCCATCATTCGACTGGCAAACACGATAGTCCAGGATGTCACTCACCCACTACACCAATACATCATCCCACTACCATCAGGGCGCAGGTACACAACCCTCAAATTCCGGAGGGCTGGCCTCAGGAAAAGCCGTATCCCTGCAGCTGTAGCCGCCCTTAACAGCCTGTCCGACAAGCCTGTAAATGTGTTGGTCATGTATGATGTCTTTTTGTTATTTTTGTTTTGTGATGTCTATTGTTTAAATGTACGGCAGTGAAAATGAATTTCCCCAACGGGGACCAATAAATCTAAATCTAAAATCATTGGGGACGGCGTGGTGAAGTTGGTAGAGTGGCCGTGCCAGCAATCGGAGGGTTGCTGGTTACTGGGGTTCAATCCCCACCTTCTACCATCCTAGTCACGTCCGTTGTGTCCTTGGGCAAGACACTTCACCCTTGCTCCTGATGGGTGCTGGTAGCGCCTTGCATGGCAGCTCCCTCCATCAGTGTGTGAATGTGTGTGTGAATGGGTGAATGTGGAAATACTGTCAAGGCGCTTTGAGTACCTTGAAAGTAGAAAAGCGCTATACAAGTATAACCCATTTATCATTTATTAACACGTAAACAATGAAGTCCAGCTATTTACCTACGCTTTAGTGCGTCTCCGACCCATGCACTTGTTGTGTATTTTCATGCGTCAAAGTGGTCGTCACCAATAATCACATGGTGTATTTGTGCAACCTGAACACCATTCATAAGCCCACTAAACACATTTGAGGAAACAACCTTTCTAAAGGATCCAGCTACCGTCTCGTCGAGAAGTATTTACCTTTTTAAACTGACATGACTATGAAGACAGGAAGTAGAGAAGGGCTGGCTGCTAAGGTAACACGCCTGCACAATAAAAGCCTCTCTGGACAAGCTTTAACATCTCACTGATGAGTCGACACAATTGTTACAAGACATTGCCTTCTACAAAGTATGAATATTTACATGACAAATATGCTTCTTCATAATAATAATGTTTACAAAAGCATGTCATTTTACAAAAATAACTTTGTAGGGAAGGGATTCATATGGCTCCATGCCTGGGTGGATCTCGCATGAGAGGAAGAGCGTGGGGGGCGGGGGGTTAATTATTTTGCAATGCAGTCTGCTGAACATGATGGAAAGTGCCACTCTATATAGCAACTGGGGCTGCAGTCAAAGTTGGAATTGCCACAAAACACCTTTTAAGATATTCAACACTACTAGTGCACGCCCCAAATTCGTCACGTTTCATGCGTCAGGTAAACCACATGAATCCCCTTCCTACTGCGCATTAAGACGAGGCTAATGCAAAACTTGACAAGGTTGGCAAAAATAAACTGCAGTATTCACAAGAACGTAACAACTGGACATTACAAAGTCGGAAATATCTCAAAATCTGACATTATATTAAAGATTGAGAATAAAAACAAGCCGCACACCATTGTGAGTTTCATTTGGAGTATTTGTTTTGTAAGGAAACAATTACAGTCAATGTGAAAGACAACATTCATTTAAAGTCCAGTGGTCCACTCTACCCGAAGCTCGTATAACAGCAACATCTGGTAACCTTACATTGTACCTTAGCTCAACTAGCTACATACGTGTACTAATACATACTTTACACATATGTGTAAAGTATGTATTAGTACACATATGTGTAAAGTATATATTAGTACACATATGTGTAAAGTATGTATTAGTACCCATATGTGTAAAGTATGTATTAGTACACATATGTGTAAAGTATGTATTAGTACCCATATGTGTAAAGTATGTATTAGTACACATATGTGTAAAGTATGTATTAGTACACATGTTTACAGTATGTATTAGTACACATGTTTACAGTATGTATTAGTATTAGGGATGGAACGTCTTTTGAAAATATAATCAAACAGATCGCGCATGTGTTGATGGTATCGTATAAATGTGTTTTATGGGACTATGGCAGCCAAAGACCGACTGAAGTCACAAATGTCCTGGATTGTGATGTTTTTTGAGTGGATATAAAATACTGTAGCTTTTACTCGGATGTCCAGGCGTTGGTTGATCATCAATCACTTCAATAAAATACAACAAACACACCTGTTTCACTTAAAGTGCATACCTTGTCCTCTGTCATCCAACCTCCAGTCAGGACACATTCAATTAGAAAATACAACTCTAAAGCAGGAAGTGCACATTTCCTTGTTAAAAACAAGGTGGTTTCAAAATAAATGTCTGTTTACATAAAAACACAATCACCGGCTGCTACCAACACCACCACAAACGACTGGCTGGTCAATATTGATTAGATGTGCAAGCAGGTGTATTTATAATCAGCACATGGGTGTGGTCTCACAGTTGAACACCTGCAGAGCATCCTGAGAGTCAACAGCACAGAACCTTGAAGTCGTTGCCGAGCAACAATCGTAAACAAAAGTGCATGGAAGGAGATCTACAGGATCGCAAACACCAAATGTTATCAGATGGGTGAGTACACGTGAAATAACTGATAACATGGGAATTGTGTATTATTGGGAGATTCAAGAATGGACAGCCAACCAAACCCAAAACTGCTACCACAAACCCAACCAAACCCAAAACTGCTACCACAAACCCAACCAAACCCAAAACTGCTACCACAAACCCAACCAAACCCAAAACTGCTACCACAAACCCTGATCAAATCACAACCGTTCAATTTGTGATCCGTTCCAGCCCAAATGTGTTTATTATATATTAGGGCTGTCAATCTTGGGGCAGCACATGACTCAAAACAATTCAAAATCTATACTTTTTAATAACAATGGAGGCCAGTTCTATGCTAAAATACATTCCTCCATAAAATAGATAAACAGCTGTGATGAATGTCTTTGTTACTTATGAGAAAACTGGTTGTTTAATAAAATACTTCCTAAATATTTAATAAAGTCAAATACAAATAAGGCAAGAAGAGAAGTATCCAACACTTCTCTGGTCTAAAGTAAATGTGTAGAGCAGATATAGATCATCTACATCTACTATATGGTGTGTAGAGCAGATATAGATCATCTACATCTACTATATGGTGTGTAAAGTACATGTAGAGCAGATATAGATCATCTACATCTACTATATGGTGTGTAGAGCAGATATAGATCATCTACATCTACTATATGGTGTGTAAAGTACATGTAGAGCAGATATAGATCATCTACATCTACTATATGGTGTGTAAAGTACATGTAGAGCAGATATAGATCATCTACATCTACTATATGGTGTGTAAAGTACATGTGGAGCAGATATAGATCATCTACATCTACTATATGGTGTGTAAAGTACATGTAGAGCAGATATAGATCATCTACATCTACTATATGGTGTGTAAAGTACATGTAGAGCAGATATAGATCATCTACATCTACTATATGGTGTGTAAAGTACATGTAGAGCAGATATAGATCATCTACATCTACTATATGGTGTGTAAAGTACATGTAGAGCAGATATAGATCATCTACATCTACTATATGGTGTGTAGAGCAGATATAGATCATCTACATCTACTATATGGTGTGTAAAGTACATGTAGAGCAGATATAGATCATCTACATCTACTATATGGTGTGTAAAGTACATGTAGAGTAGATATAGATCATCTACATCTACTATATGGTGTGTAGAGCAGATATAGATCATCTACATCTACTATATGGTGTGTAAAGTACATGTAGAGCAGATATAGATCATCTACATCTACTATATGGTGTGTAAAGTACATGTAGAGCAGATATAGATCATCTACATCTACTATATGGTGTGTAAAGTACATGTAGAGCAGATATAGATCATCTACATCTACTATATGGTGTGTAAAGTACATGTAGAGCAGATATAGATCATCTACATCTACTATATGGTGTGTAAAGTACATGTAGAGCAGATATAGATCATCTACATCTACTATATGGTGTGTAAAGTACATGTAGAGCAGATATAGATCATCTACATCTACTATATGGTGTGTAAAGTACATGTAGAGCAGATATAGATCATCTACATCTACTATATGGTGTGTAAAGTACATGTAGAGTAGATATAGATCATCTACATCTACTATATGGTGTGTAAAGTACATGTAGAGCAGATATAGATCATCTACATCTACTATATGGTGTGTAGAGCAGATATAGATCATCTACATCTACTATATGGTGTGTAAAGTACATGTAGAGTAGATATAGATCATCTACATCTACTATATGGTGTGTAGAGCAGATATAGATCATCTACATCTACTATATGGTGTGTAAAGTACATGTAGAGCAGATATAGATCATCTACATCTACTATATGGTGTGTAAAGTACATGTAGAGCAGATATAGATCATCTACATCTACTAAAGGATTTGTCTGACAGGACAGATTGGGGGGAAAAAAAATACATCGATTTTTGATTTTTAAAAAATGGATTAAGAATCATTAAAAATAAGAATTGCGATTAATCTAAAAAACAATGTTTGTTTTTTTACAGTCCAAAAAGATGCTGTAAACACAGTTTGGGTAAGTAAACAAAAGGAGTAAAACATAAGTGTTCATGTTAGCGTGAGCAAACAAGTAGTTGTGGAAACATAGACTCCATCCCAACTGGACTGTTCAGATTGTCTAAGCATCAATTTAGATAGAAGGGCCCAAGTCTGAGAGGATGGTGCAGGATCCAAAGCATTCATTCTGGTAAGGCAACGATTATTGTGGTCTCAGTCCAGTTTATCTTAACTGTCGTTTTTTGCACCACAAAATAGCAACACCATTTTTGTCCTTTCTGTAACCCCACCCTGCACCTTGGCCTCAGATCCAAAGGTCTTGTAAGACCAGACCCGTTGTGATCACCTCAATGCCCGACAGTACACGAGTCCGGAGGACTGAAGTCATTGACACTTCTGCTAAATAAGAGGTTTTTCACTTGGTCCGCCAAAATCCAGCTACCCAATTTTTAAACAAGGTCATCCGTTCTCCAGTCGGTCACACCTGTATTAAATAAACCAGTTGAAGAATAACAACAAACCAATCCAGTTATTGCTTAACCAGAACATGATATTGTTTGGGTTAAGGGCAGTGTCTTAAATATGACCTTAGTTGGATAACTATTCCAATACTGCTCTCCATGGGAACATACCAATGGTGATTGTGTACAACTGCACCATCAACATCTGCCCACACTTGACCACTTTCTACTTCTTTCAGCCGCGCAACTTATCCAAGTGAGAATAAGTAATGTCAGCGATTGTCAGTGCACTTAGGTATGGACAAAACACTCTGCAATTGTCAGTGCACTTAGGTATGGACAAAACACTCTGCAATTGCAGTGCACTTAGGTATGGACAAAACACTCTGCAATTGCAGTGCACTTAAGTATGGACAAAACACTCTGCAATTGTCAGTGCACTTAGGTATGGACAAAACACTCTGCAATTGTCAGTGCACTTAGGTATGGACAAAACACTCTGCAATTGCAGTGCACTTAGGTATGGACAAAACACTCTGCAATTGTCAGTGCACTTAGGTATGGACAAAACACTCTGCAATTGCAGTGCACTTAGGTATGGACAAAACACTCTGCAATTGCAGTGCACTTAGGTATGGACAAAACACTCTGCAATTGTCAGTGCACTTAGGTATGGACAAAACACTCTGCAATTGCAGTGCACTTAGGTATGGACAAAACACTCTGCAATTGTCAGTGCACTTAGGTATGGACAAAACACTCTGCAATTGTCAGTGCACTTAGGTATGGACAAAACACTCTGCAATTGTCAGTGCACTTAGGTATGGACAAAACACTCTGCAATTGCAGTGCACTTAGGTATGGACAAAACACTCTGCAATTGCAGTGCACTTAGGTATGGACAAAACACTCTGCAATTGTCAGTGCACTTAGGTATGGACAAAACACTCTGCAATTGCAGTGCACTTAGGTATGGACAAAACACTCTGCAATTGCAGTGCACTTAGGTATGGACAAAACACTCTGCAATTGCAGTGCACTTAGGTATGGACAAAACACTCTGCAATTGGTGTATATTCTCTCATAAAAAAATATGTGTAGTTTATCCTTCACAGACGCTTCAGCCACAAAACACACTTTAAGATGTTCAACACTCTACGAGTAGATAGTGCAACCAAATAGTGTGTCAGAGATTTGTTAAATGGTGTATCAGAGATTTGTTAAATGGTGTATCACAGATGTGTTAAATGGTGTATCAGAGATTTGTTAAATGGTGTATCAGAGATTTGAGGAAAGAAATAAGTTAACTGGCCTTGATTAGCGACATTGAATGTGAGCAGATGTCAGCTTCACGAGTGACAAAGCACAACTTTGATGGACACCAGACAGTTGCTAAAGTATACCAGACAGTTGCTAAAGTACACCAGACAGTTGCTAAAGTATACCAGACAGTTGCTAAAGTATACCAGACAGTTGCTAAAGTATACCAGACAGTTGCTAAAGTATACCAGACAGTTGCTAAAGTACACCAGACAGTTGCTAAAGTACACCAGACAGTTGCTAAAGTATACCAGACAGTTGCTAAAGTACACCAGACAGTTGCTAAAGTATACCAGACAGTTGCTAAAGTACACCAGACAGTTGCTAAAGTATACCAGACAGTTGCTAAAGTATACCAGACAGTTGGTAAAGTATACCAGACAGTTGCTAAAGTATACCAGACAGTTGCTAAAGTACACCAGACAGTTGGTAAAGTATACCAGACAGTTGGTAAAGTACACCAGACAGTTGCTAAAGTATACCAGACAGTTGCTAAAGTACACCAGACAGTTGCTAAAGTATACCAGACAGTTGCTAAAGTATACCAGACAGTTGCTAAAGTATACCAGACAGTTGCTAAAGTACACCAGACAGTTGCTAAAGTACACCAGACAGTTGCTAAAGTATACCAGACAGTTGCTAAAGTATACCAGACAGTTGCTAAAGTATACCAGACAGTTGCTAAAGTATACCAGACAGTTGCTAAAGTATACCAGACAGTTGCTAAAGTACACCAGACAGTTGCTAAAGTATACCAGACAGTTGCTAAAGTATACCAGACAGTTGCTAAAGTACACGAAGGGTTTTGTGTTGTGTTGTCAATAAAGTGCTATCACATTTGTGTATGTTTTCCAGTGAAGTTGTACATGCGGTCAGTGGGACAATAATACAATAATACAATAATACAATAAGTGCACACCAGTGACTGCTTGTGTGCACTTAGAAACACATGAGTGTGCGAGTGCAAACAACAATATACATTTACACAAACGTTGATGGTGTCAAGACTACACATCTTTATCTATAAACACATACTTCGCATTTGGAGTTCAACAACGTCCTTTCAAAAAAGTGACAATTCCACACTTCAGGTGAAACTTTGCAAATATTTTTGTTTCCCCACCTGAGTCACGACTTCTTAAAGGGGAAGTGCACTTGTTTATAAATGTTGCCTATTGTTCATTATTGTTATGGGAGGAGTTTCAAGATGATAAACAATTGCAAGATGCTGCGTTGTAGCCTTCAATACCCTCTGAAACACCTTCAAAATACTCTATCAACATTTTATATACACACTGCAAGTACAGTATATATATAATGTAGTAACAGACACCTTCATAACAATATGTAATATGTACAATATACACACTGCAAGTATATATATATATATATAATGTAGTAACAGACACCTTCATAACAATATGTAATATGTACAACATACACACTGCAAGTATATATATAATGTAGTAACAGACACCTTCATAACAATATGTAATATGTACAATATACACACTGCAAGTATATATATAATGTAGTAACAGACACCTTCATAACAATATGTAATATGTACAATATACACACTGCAAGTATATATATAATGTAGTAACAGACACCTTCATAACAATGTGTAATATGTACAATATACACACTGCAAGTATATATATAATGTAGTAACAGACACCTTCATAACAATATGTAATATGTACAATATACACACTGCAAGTATATATATAATGTAGTAACAGACATCTTCATAACAATGTGTAATATGTACAATATACACACTGCAAGTATATATATAATGTAGTAACAGACACCTTCATAACAATATGTAATATGTACAATATACACACTGCAAGTATATATATAATGTAGTAACAGACACCTTCATAACAATATGTAATATGTACAATATACACACTGCAAGTATATATATATATATAATGTAGTAACAGACACCTTCATAACAATGTGTAATATGTACAATATACACACTGCAAGTATATATATAATGTAGTAACAGACACCTTCATAACAATATGTAATATGTACAATTTACACACTGCAAGTATATATATAATGTAGTAACAGACACCTTCATAACAATATGTAATATGTACAATATACACACTGCAAGTATATATATATAATGTAGTAACAGACACCTTCATAACAATATGTAATATGTACAATATACACACTGCAAGTATATATATATAATGTACTAACAGACACCTTCATAACAATATGTATATTTACCGTATTTTGGTCATTTGAATCATTCCTTGGCGCATTCATCTCCGTTTCCGACTTCTGGCAACAACAAATGTGCGTTCTTACTTCCGGAAAGAAACGCGAGTGTGATGTAATCATGGCAGACTTGGTAACAGACAAATGAGAATTGACACCTGTATCTTTTTGAAGCTGAATATACGGAGGATGAACTATTGCTTCTCGAAGCGAGCACGAAAGAAGAGTGAGACGTTGAAGCGGACGGAAACCGAAAGAGTGAGGTGAAAGTGGAATTTGAAGCCAAGCTATTCCGACATAAATGGAGTGCTTACCCAAATAAACACAATGTAAATTAAGTATTGTTTACTGTTTTTGGATGCATTTATAAAGTGATTTACAGGTAGAATTGATTGCTAACATTAGCTGCATTGCTAGGAGCTAATGTTTACATGCTAGAATGGGGAAAGCAAAAAAGTCCCATAGTGATTGTGAGTGACAGGCAACAGTGCAGTTCCCCTTTAAGGAACAACAACTTATCATCACACCTGCAACGTTGTGTTGTGTGACAGCGTGTGTATTAAACATGACATGACTTGTGCGGGTGTTGTTGTTGTTTGAGAGAGGGAGAAGAAGGCAGGAAGCAGGAGTGAAGATGATGAGGCAGCGAGTGATTGGCGAGTGAAGTCTTGTCTCACATCTCAGTGTGATTTTCTTTGGCTGCTGCACGCTCCTTCAAGGAGCCAGAGATGGTGTACAACCTGCACACACAACAAACACACCATCACACATGTGGTACCACTCCTCGGGGTTTTACCTGACACATGGAACGTGACCAAATTAGGGGGGTGCACTATCTACTACGGCTGCTAGATGGCAGTACAGTACAGTGTTAAAAGATCTTAAGATGTGGGTTTTTTTTTTCATTTTGATGAAATTATACTCAGAATGTTTGTGTTGTTTGTTGTCTGGCAATGAAATACTTGAAACGTTGAAATGTCAATAAATTACAACTTGAAAAACTAAAAAACTAATGATTGTAATTGTTTTCATGGGTCAGAATGATAGTAGGAAGTGTATTTGTACTCAAATGATAGCTCATTAAGTAAAGAAACATAGTTGATATTATTGTACTCCTACAATGGATTAGTATATGTTTTACATAAAAGTGTGACCTGTTAGATTCATTTCTTCTCACAAAAGAATGTTTAAATGTATTTAAATAAATATTGCTTCTCATTATCCAGGTCTGTTAATGATCGGTTATCGGTATCAGTTCAAATGTCCAATGTCGTGACAATGTAACAAAATGAACAACATATTACATTTGCTCATTTTTATTAGCAGCAATCTCACAAATAAATACATCATTGAAAACAATAAAACATAGTTTAGCACGCTTGGCATCAGCAATAAAAACGAAGAATAGATTCAAACTAGAGATAACAACACCAAATAATAAAAGGTACCATAAAAAAGATAAGTAAAGATAAATATAGACTTTACAATACAACTAGCTATGATAGGTTACAGAAACTGTTTTTCACTATGTCGGTTTTGCTTTCTAAAAATTCAACTAAATGAAAGATCAATTGACTGATATTGGTTTAAAATGTGATATCAGATGACCTCAGTATTGTTTTTCTGCGGATAATTATATTGGTATACCGTAAATAAATTGTGTAACTTGTATATCTGTGGTATGAAGTTCATTCCAAGTTTGTCTTTCGGATATTATATATATATATATATATATATATACATATGAGCTCCAGCAACCCCTGCGACCCTGAAAGGGACAAGCGGTAGAAAACGGATGGATGCATGGATGGATGCATTAAACAGTACAGTAGCATGTGAACATGTCTCTAATCCGATCATGGCTTTATTACAATAACGACTGACGACAACACAAGAAATCCCCCGGAGCGAAATGGCCTCTTAAAGCGCTCTTCCAAACTAAGAACATGGGGCGGAGCAACAGTTAACGAGTTAATTTGCTCATCTCATTAATTAAATGATCTTTGACTGCATGGCAGACGTTCAAGAAACACAAAAACAAAGGGTTACTTATCGACCAAAGGACTACTTATGGAATCAATCTTACAGTCTTACTGAAATAAGAAAGCCATGTGGGTCAGATGGCAGACCGCCCATCCAGAAACTTGAGGGTTCCTGGTATGAATCCAGCTCGTGCCATCCTCGTCACTTAGTACGTGTCCATGCACTAAATTATTCGCATTTCTCAAATAGTTGGGCTCTAAATAAGCAACCCAGGGAAACACCTTCATCTGACCGTGTTTGGTTTTTGAAAAGTCAGACGAACACACCTGGATGATGGGATTGGAAATCAGATCTCTGGACCACCGGTAGGAACCCTTTGTATCGCACATGTGCAAGTCTCAATGCAGCAGATACCATGCAATCAAATCCTAGCAACAAATGTCATGAAGAGGAGAATCGAACAGAACACTTTGAAGTGCATCCACTGGGGGGAAAAGAAAGCGATTTAGAAGGTAGCTAAGGAAATGGAGAATGCCGGCTTTTGGACTACGGAATGAAATAGGAATGAGATGAAAGATCACGAAGTGTGTTTATTCAAGGCAGATAATCAAACTCTTCACGCTGCTTTTGTGAATTTCAAACGTAGCAGCAATAACTTGTCTTCCACACAACTGACAAGATAGTCCAGAACAATAGCAACCCTCATCTGGAACAGTCTTTTCCTTCGGATTTAAAACTCTGTCCATTAATGGTCAGAGCCTTAGGAATGAACTTCCAGACATTGGAAAGTATTGTTCCCGTTACTCTCTGTCCGAACGTTCATTCGAGAAAACTCTCTGCCGCAAGTCTTTCTTCGCTTCGGACCTGCATCCGCTTCGACACATTCTTGGTGGTAGCATCAAGTCCGTAGCACAATCCAAAAGCATGTCCATTACAGGCGTATTATTTGTAATCTGTGTCAATATTAAAGCTGATATCAAAAGTACTATCTATCTATCTATCTATCTATCTATCTATCTATCTATCTATCTATCTATCTATCTATCTATCTATCTATCTATCTATCTATCTATCTATTGTTTACATAGAAGGAGTCGCAGATGCCTGGTGTGACGTCATAGGTCAAGCGGAAAGCAATACATTTATCCAAGCTAAACAGAAATAAGCGCCCCCCAGTGTACGGGAGTCACATGGCGTAAGACCAATAGTCACATTACAGAGTGTGCATGGACACTTAACTTTACATGTAGGTGTGAAAGGACGATAAAACTAACTATTTGAGGAATCAGACTAATTTAGTACACAGAGACACAATGACTGCCATTGTGTCCTTGAGCAAGACACAGTGTCGCTCATGCCGGAGTAGGAATGTGAAAGTCTGACGGTGGTCGGAGAGGCCGTAGGCACAAATTGGCAGCCATGCTTCCGTCAGTCTACCCCAGGGCTACAAATGTAGCTTACCACCACCATCATGTGTGCATGTGGAGTGAATGAGTGATGGCTTCTCTGTTCTCACTTTGAGTTTCTAGAAAAGTGCTGTATAAATCTAATCCGTAGTCCATTTTTTCTTACTCATTTGTTGTACTTATTTGTGAAATACAGCTGAGAGTCATCAGTGGTTGTGGACATAACGGAACCAGAATCAAACTGGACACATTATGCATTCTTTTTGCCAGAGACATAAATAAAAGATTGGTGATAATAAATCATTTTTCAACCTACGGCAGTTTATTGACACGATTATCCTCCATCTTTATTGAGATAACTGTGCTTGACGTGGTATGCTCTTATCTAATAGAGCCTTGTTTGTGTGGACTCCTATGACAATGGCGCTTTTGTACAGTGGCAATATTTCTTTTGGTGGCGAACAATCAACTGTTTTGATGAATTCCTGGTTATTACTGCCATGCTTTTATTCTGAAGCTTACTGTGCACTTAACAGTAGAACATTGAATGCTGTGACACAAAACAGTAATGTTGCTTGGGGGACAAGAGCCCGGTTTTTCAGCAATAGAACTTGCAAAAATGAGCAAAAAAAAGCATTATTTGAAGATGTTTTAGTGTTTAAAGAATTGAAAAATGATGGACAGAGTTGACATAAATACATAACTTATTCATCCAAATGAATCACTTTGTCTGTTTCAGTCACTATGTTATTTAGTCACTACAGTAATGTGTTGACATCCACAGGAACCACATGGGTTAGTCTACTCTATACAGTATTTACAACCTTACTAGTGTTCACTTCACAGCCACAGATGGTTCATCTACTTATTGACATTATTTCCACATTACTATGTCTGTTTCAGTCACTATGTTATTTGGTCACTACAGTAATGTGTTGACATCCACAGGAACCACATGGGTTAGTCTACTCTATACAGTATTTACAACCTTACTAGTGTTCACTTCACAGCCACAGATGGTTCATCTACTTATTGACATTATTTCCACATTACTATGTCTGTTTCAGTCACTATGTTATTTAGTCACTACACTAATGTGTTCACATCCACAGGAACCACATGGGTTAGCCTACTCTATACAGTATTTACAACCTTACTAGTGTTCACTTCACAGCCACAGATGGTTCATCTACTTATTGACATTATTTACACATTACTATGTCTGTTTCAGTCACTATGTTATTTAGTCACTATAGTAATGTGTTGACATCCACAGGAACCACATGGGTTAGTCTACTCTATACAGTATTTACAACCTTACTAGTGTTCACATCCACAGGAACCACATGGGTTAGTCTACTCTATACAGTATTTACAACCTTACTAGTGTTCACTTCACAGCCACAGATGGTTCATCTACTTATTGACATTATTTACACTTTACTTTTCAGTCACTATGTTATTTGGTCACTACAGTAATGTGTTGACATCCACAGGAACCACATGGGTTAGTCTACTCTATACAGTATTTACAACCTTACTAGTGTTCACTTCACAGCCACAGATGGTTCATCTACTTATTGACATTATTTCCACATTACTATGTCTGTTTCAGTCACTATGTTATTTAGTCACTATAGTAATGTGTTGACATCCACAGGAACCACATGGGTTAGTCTACTCTATACAGTATTTACAACCTTACTAGTGTTCACTTCACAGCCACAGATGGTTCATCTAGTTATTGACATTATTTACACATTACTTTGTCTGTTTCAGTCACTATGTTATTTGGTCACTACAGTAATGTGTTGACATCCACAGGAACCACATGGGTTAGTCTACTCTATACAGTATTTACAACCTTACTAGTGTTCACTTCACAGCCACAGATGGTTCATCTACTTATTGACATTATTTACACATTACTTTGTCTGTTTCAGTCACTATGTTATTTAGTCACTACAGTAATTGTGTTCACATCCACAGGAACCACATGGGTTAGCCTACTCTATACAGTGCCTTGATTACCCATTATTATTATGTTATTATTAGTTTTATTATCTGCTAATCTTATGCCACTTGGTCTCCAGTTGGGTGACGATAGTTTATTTGTCTATTGGCTAGTCCGGTTTTCTTTTCATGTTTCTTTTCAACTCGCAATGCTTTAATAATCTTTTCTGCATTTCTGTGCTAAAGCGTCGGCGCCTGGACTTGACTAACTTGTTTACCTGCACGTCGCCTCCTTCTCTGCATCCTGGGGTCATGCACCATGTCAGCGCGTGACAGGATCAGGAGTGCATGGGTAAAGAAGACTTTAGGCAACACATGCCAGTGGTGTGATTTGTGATAACGTTACTCCTTTTTGGAACAAAACTAATCCTTGTCTGAAATGACAACTTCCTAATTCTCAAGTGGCATCACAAATAGGGAATCTGGGAAGATCAACTAAATGGAATTTAGTTTTTCAACAAGCAGCTTCTGTTCTAGAAACCACAGTAACTGGACACATGGTACGGCATGGGCAAATTGAAAGCCCAGGAGAATTTGTGTCAGGTTCCTTTCTCATCAGCTGATTCATGTTTCCATACAGTAGTGATGTGCGGGTACTGAAATATCGATACCGGTTCTTTATACTCAAATATCGGTTCTCCAATGGAAATATCAATACTTTAGCTACTTCAGTTGTTTGAGATCATGTATGTCATTATCAGGAAAACAGCGTGACGTAACTAAATCATTGAGATCTCGTCTAAATCAGGGTTTTTTTAACCATAGGGTCCCCGAGAAAGCTGCCAAAATGTGTTTCTCAGCAGTGTTCCGTATGGGAGGCAGCGGTACTCAATGGTTTTCTATTTAAGTTGGTTTTTTTAAAGCATACATGCACCTGGGGATAGGCCCCGCCCACCTCCAAAGACATGCACCTGGGGATAGGCCCCGCCCACCTCCAAAGACATGCACCTGGGGATAGGCCCCGCCCACCTCCAAAGACATGCACCTGGGGATAGGCCCCGCCCACCTCCAAAGACATGCACCTGGGGATAGGCCCCGCCCACCTCCAAAGACATGCACCTGGGGATAGGCCCCGCCCACCTCCAAAGACATGCACCTGGGGATAGGCCCCGCCCACCTCCAAAGACATGCACCTGGGGATAGGCCCCGCCCACCTCCAAAGACATGCACCTGGGGATAGGCCCCGCCCACCTCCAAAGACATGCACCTGGGGATAGGCCCCGCCCACCTCCAAAGACATGCACCTGGGGATAGTTTGATTAGCAACACTAAATGGTCCCTAGTGTGTGAATGTGACTGTGAATGTTGTCTATGAGGTGGCGACTTGTCCAGGGTGTACCCCGCCTTCCGCCCGAGTGCAGCTGGGATAGGCTCCAGCACCCCTGCGATCCCAAGAGGGACAAGCGGTAGAAAATGGATGTAATTGTAATTGTGAACATTTAAACACAGGACGTGAACAGATAACCAAATTGCTGAGACATGGAGAAGAGGTAAGATTAAATCAACATGACGAAGCAGAGCGAAATTGCGTAGTTATGATGTTCCTTAACGTAGAATGTTAAGGATGTCAGCAACAAACCATGACTAGGACCAAAACATAGCCTTACCTGGACTTTCGAAAGTGCCTGCGCTTACCCAGGACCTTCAAACAGGAGGACGAGCAAGAGTTCTTCAGGTCAACCACCTGGTAGATGATTGGGTTGTACATTGCGGAGGATTTGGCGAGCAGGGTAGGAATAACAGAAACAGGGATGGGCACAGAGTCTGGCTCCCCAAACGCCGACACCACGGACACGACCGCATACGGGATCCAGGCTATCAAGAAGCCTGCACAGATCAGCATTGCCACCTGGATGGGATGAGATACGACTTAGCCTTCAAGTGAGAAATGAAAATGTATTCCCTAGTTCTCCTGCACACCTTGGTGAGTTTCATCTCCAGGTTTTGGCTGTTATTGATTCGGGCGTCAAAGTTTGAGATCTCTTTCGCAGAAGACTTGACTTTAAATATGATCATCACGTAGGAAAAGACTATGATGCCAGTAGGTAGTACCAGGCAGAAGAAGAGGATGGCCATGACAAAGGTCTGGCCGGACACAGACGCTTGTGCCAGCCACCAGTCCAGAGTGCAGGAGGTCCCGAAAGGTTCCGGGGCGTAGTTTCCCCAACCGACCAGGGGCATGGTGGCCCAGAAGGCTGCATACATCCACACAAAGGTCAAGCACAAGAAGGCATGATGCCGCTTCAACCACGTCCCTGTGAAGAGAGAAGAAAGTACTTGGTACAACTGCTAGTCCCAGTTTTAGTTCACAGCCCAACTCCAGTCCGGGAGGCAAAGCGGTTGCATTTGTGTGTTTGCGGGCTATTAAGAAGCATTAAAAGCCATTTAATGGATTTTGTGATCATTAAGGCCTTAAAGGCCTACTGAAAGCCACTACTAGCGACCACGCAGTCTGATAGTTTATATATCAATGATGACATCGCAACATTGCAACACATGCCAATACGGCCGCCTTCACTTAGAAAGTCACATTTTACATTTCCCGCTAAACTTCCGGCTGAAAACGTCTATGTATGATGACGTATGTATGATGACGTACGTATGATGACGTACGTATGATGACGTATGTATGATGACGTACGTATGATGACGTATGTATGATGACGTATGTATGATGACGTATGTATGATGACGTATGTATGATGACGTATGTATGATGACGTACGTATGATGACGTATGTATGATGACGTACGTATGATGACGTACGTATGATGACGTATGTATGATGACGTATGTATGATGACGTATGTATGATGACGTACGTATGATGACGTATGTATGATGACGTATGTATGATGACGTATGTATGATGACGTATGTATGATGACGTATGTATGATGACGTATGTATGATGACGTACGTATGATGACGTATGTATGATGACGTACGTATGATGACGTACGTATGATGACGTATGTATGATGACGTATGTATGATGACGTATGTATGATGACGTACGTATGATGACGTATGTATGATGACGTATGTATGATGACGTACGTATGATGACGTATGTATGATGACGTATGTATGATGACGTATGTGTGATGACGTATGTATGATGACGTATGTATGATGACGTATGTATGATGACGTCTATGTATAATGACGTATGTATGATGACGTATGTATGATGACGTACGTATGATGACGTACGTATGATGACGTATGTATGATGACGTATGTATGATGACATATGTGTGATGACGTATGTATGATGACGTCTATGTATGATGACGTACGTATGATGACGTATGTAAGATGACGTATGTATGATGACGTATGTATGATGACGTATGTATGATGACGTCTATGTATGATGACGTATGTATGATGACGTCTATGTATGATGACGTACGTATGATGACGTATGTATGATGACGCATGTGTGATGACGTATGTGTGATGACGTATGTATGATGACGTACGTATGATGACGTACGTATGATGACGTATGTAAGATGACGTATGTATGATGACGTATGTATGATGACGTATGTATGATGACGTCTATGTATGATGACGTATGTATGATGACGTATGTATGATGACGTATGTATGATGACGTATGTAAGATGACGTATGTATGATGACGTATGTATGATGACGTATGTATGATGACGTCTATGTATGATGACGTATGTATGATGACGTCTATGTATGATGACGTATGTATGATGACGTACGTATGATGACGTATGTATGATGACGTATGTAAGATGACGTACGTATGATGACGTATGTATGATGACGTATGTATGATGACGTATGTATGATGACGTATGTACGATGACGTCTATGTATGATGACGTATGTATGATGACGTATGTATGATGACGTATGTATGATGACGTATGTAAGATGACGTATGTATGATGACGTATGTATGATGACGTATGTATGATGACGTCTATGTATGATGACGTATGTATGATGACGTCTATGTATGATGACGTATGTATGATGACGTACGTATGATGACGTATGTATGATGACGTATGTAAGATGACGTATGTATGATGACGTATGTATGATGACGTATGTATGATGACGTATGTATGATGACGTATGTACGATGGTGTATGTATGATGACGTATGTATGATGACGTATGTATGATGACGTATGTATGATGACGTATGTAAGATGACGTATGTATGATGACGTATGTATGATGACGTATGTATGATGACGTCTATGTATGATGACGTATGTATGATGACGTCTATGTATGATGACGTATGTATGATGACGTATGTATGATGACGTATGTATGATGACGTATGTAAGATGACGTATGTATGATGACGTATGTATGATGACGTATGTATGATGACGTATGTATGATGACGTATGTACGATGGTGTATGTATGATGACGTATGTATGATGACGTATGTATGATGACGTATGTATGATGACGTCTATGTATGATGACGTATGTATGATGACGTATGTAAGATGACGTATGTATGATGACGTATGTATGATGACGTATGTATGATGACGTATGTGTGATGACGTATGTATGATGACGTGTGTATGATGACGTATGCGCGTGACGTCAATGGTTGAAGTGGAAGTATTGGGACACCATTGAATCCAATACAAAAAGCTCTGTTTTCATCTCAAAATTCCACAGTATTGTGGACATCTGTGTTGGTGAATCTTTTGCAATTTGTTTAATGAACAATGAAGACTGCAAAGAAGAAAGTTGTAGGTGGGATCGGTGTATTAGCGGCTGGCTGCAGCAACACAACCAGGAGGACTTTGAGTTGGATAGCAGACGTGCTATCCGACGCTAGCCGCCGACCGCATCGATGATCGGGTGAAGTCCTTCGTTTCTCCGTCGATCGCTGGAACGCAGGTGAGCACGGGTGTTGATGAGCAGATGAGGGCTGGCGTAGGTGGATAGCTAATGTTTTTAGCATAGCTCTGTCGAGGTCCCGTAGCTTCGTCCGGTGGTACAGCATTAACCGTGTAGTTACAGGTCCATGGTTTAATAGTATTGTTGATCTGCTGTCTATCCTTCCAGTCAGGGGTTTATTTCTTTTGTTTCTATCTTCATTTAAGCACGATGCTATCACGTTAGCTCCGTAGCTAAAGTGCTTCGTCGATGTATTGTCGTGGAGATAAAAGTCACTGTGAATGTCCATTTGGCGTTCTGGACTGTCATTTTCAAGAGGATATAGTATCCCAGGTGGTTTAAAATACAAATCCGTGATCCACAATAGAAAAAGGAGAGAGTGTGGAATCCAATGAGCCAGCTTGTACCTAAGTTACGGTCAGAGCGAAAAAAGATACGTCCTGCACTGCACTCTAGTCCTTCACTCTAACGTTCCTCATCCACAAATCTTTCATCCTGGCTCAAATTAATGGGGTAATCGTCGCTTTCTCGGTCCGAATCGCTCTCGCTGCTGGTGTAAACAATGGGGAGATGTGAGGAGCCTTTCAACCTGTGACGTCACGCTACTTTCAACCTGTGACGTCACGCTACTTTCAACCTGTGACGTCACGCTACTTTCAACCTGTGACGTCACGCTACTTTCAACCTGTGACGTCACGCTACTTTCAACCTGCGACGTCACGCTACTTTCAACCTGCGACGTCACGCTACTTTCAACCTGTGACGTCACGCTACTTTCAACCTGTGACGTCACGCTACTTTCAACCTGCGACGTCACGCTACTTTCAACCTGCGACGTCACGCTACTTTCAACCTGTGACGTCACGCTACTTTCAACCTGCGACGTCACGCTACTTTCAACCTGTGACGTCACGCTACTTTCAACCTGTGACGTCACGCTACTTTCAACCTGTGACGTCACGCTACTTTCAACCTGTGACGTCACGCTACTTTCAACCTGCGACGTCACGCTACTTTCAACCTGTGACGTCACGCTACTTTCAACCTGTGACGTCACGCTACTTTCAACCTGCGACGTCACGCTACTTTCAACCTGCGACGTCACGCTACTTTCAACCTGTGACGTCACGCTACTTTCAACCTGTGACGTCACGCTACTTTCAACCTGCGACGTCACGCTACTTTCAACCTGTGACCTCACGCTACTTTCAACCTGCGACGTCACGCTACTTTCAACCTGTGACGTCACGCTACTTTCAACCTGCGACGTCACGCTACTTTCAACCTGTGACGTCACGCTACTTTCAACCTGTGACCTCACGCTACTTTCAACCTGCGACGTCACGCTACTTTCAACCTGTGACGTCACGCTACTTTCAACCTGCGACGTCACGCTACTTTCAACCTGTGACGTCACGCTACTTTCAACCTGTGACGTCACGCTACTTTCAACCTGTGACCTCACGCTACTTTCAACCTGCGACGTCACGCTACTTTCAACCTGTGACGTCACGCTACTTTCAACCTGCGACGTCACGCTACTTTCAACCTGTGACGTCACGCTACTTTCAACCTGTGACGTCACGCTACTTTCAACCTGTGACGTCACGCTACTTTCAACCTGTGACGTCACGCTACTTTCAACCTGTGACGTCACGCTACTTTCAACCTGTGACGTCACGCTACTTTCAACCTGTGACGTCACGCTACTTCCGCTACAGGCAAGGCTTTTTTATCAGCGACCAAAAGTTGCGAACTTTATCGTCGAGGTTCTCTACTAAATCCTTTCAGCAAAAATATGGCAATATCGCGAAATGATCAAGTATGACACATAGAATGGATCTGCTATCCCCGTTTAAATAAGAACATTTCATTTCAGTAGGCCTTTAAATTGCATTAAAAGCATTAAATGTGATGTCCAGAGGCTTTTCAAATGGAATACCATTGTAGGACTTAATACTTCAAGCCAGCAAATGATGAACGAAAAGGAATTTAAAACTTTGATAAATGTCCTCGTCTGTCTGGGTGTTTCTTTTCTTTGGCTCTGGCTTTCAAAGTGGATTCAAAGTGGATTCAAAGTGGCTTCAAAGACCAAACATGAACATGACATGATGTCACAGTTAAGGATTACACACTTAGGCAGCGCTTCTCTCGCATCCTCTTGTATCCACTTTGAATCCACTTTGAATTCAGTTTGAATCCACTTTGAATCCACTTTGAAAGCCAGAGCTAAAGAAAAGAAACACCCAAACAGACGTGGACATTTATCACATTTTTAAATTCCTTTTGGTTCATAGTTTGATGTCTTGACGTATTAAGTCCTTCAATGGTATTCCATCTGAAATGTCTCTGGACATCACATTTAATGCTTGTTAATGCAATTTAAGACCTTAATGATCACAAAATCCATTGAATGCTTTTTAATGGCCCGCAGCCGCCTCGTGTGTTGACATTTCCTTTCTGCCTTGATAACTCAGGGATTGTAATCAGAGATTTGACTGGGGAATGTTAACATTTGATATATTTTCCATGGGTAATAAAAAATATGAACAATTATTGATATCGGCCAATATGAAAAAACGTATATTGTGATCCAGTTTTCAACCGTACACACATTCAGTATTGTTTGAAACACTTAGTATCATTACTCTATTTCTAAAAGTCACTAAATAACCATTTTCATATCTGCTGTACAGTAAGCATCAATGTACCTTTAAAACCAAGATCCTCTATGTGGAACTTGTAGATGTACAAGAGTTATTCTTCTTTTGGAGACTTTTTTCAGGCCAAGGTTGAGAGTACTTACCGTATCTGAGATGGCAGATCTTGAGGTACCTGTCCAAGCTGACCATGGTCATGGTGGTGAGGCTCCCACATCCAAAGAAGAAGCCTGCCCAGCCGTAGAACTGACAGCCCTCCCAACCAAACAACCAGCGATGGGAAAAACTAGAAACAATAAAAAAGGGCTTTCCTGTCACTGAGGACAGGGGGTAGCGGAGTAAGGGATGCAACAGAATAACGGAGGACCACAAACAAACAGAAAAGGTAATGGGAGGAAAGAATAGAAACAGTGTTTTGACAGGGATAATGCGGAGGAGAAAATGGAGCAGAATAAAAATGCGGGAAATAAGGTTAGTATCACTTATTCTCTCATTGACAATGATGACAGATGAGGTCTTGACAAAAAAAGATATGTGTATGAAGAGTCATTAGATTTGTTTTCCCCTTTCTCGTCGAGCGCGGCTCCAAAGCAAACAATGGTAAACATGCTTTTGTTGACAAGCTAGCTAGGACACAATCATCACAGTATTTGCTTCTCATGTGCTAAAGAAAAACAACAAAAACACAAAATAGGGGGGAAAAATCCTTATACTCGACTTTAAAGATACGGTGTATTCACAGGAATATATATATATACGTCTATATATATACGTCTATATATATATATATATATATATATATATATATATATATATATATATATATATATATATATATATATATATATATATACACTACCGTTCAAAAGTTTGGGGTCACATTGAAATGTCCTTATTTTCAATGAAGATAACTTTAAACTAGTCTTAACTTTATAAAGAAATACACTCTATACATTGCTAGTGTGGTAAATGACTATTCTAGCTGCAAAGGTCTGCTTTTTGGTGCAATATCTACATAGGTGTATAGAGGCCCATTTCCAGCAACTATCACTCCAGTGTTCTAATGGTACAATGTGTTTGCTCATTGGCTCAGAAGGCTAATTGATGATTAGAAAACCCTTGTGCAATCATCTGAAAACACTTTAGCTCGTTACAGAAGCTACAAAACTGACCTTCCTTTGAGCAGATTGACTTTCTGGAGCATCACATTTGTGGGGTCAATTAAACGCTCAAAATGGCCAGAAAAAGAGAACTTTCATCTGAAACTCGACAGTCTATTCTTGTTCTTAGAAATGAAGGCTATTCCACTAAATTGTTTGGGTGACCCCAAACTTTTGAACGGTAGTGTATATATATATATATATATATATATATATATATATATATATATATATATATATATATATATATATATATATATATATATATATATATATATATATATATATATATATATATATATATACATATATATATTTTTATATATATATATATATATATATATATATATATATATATATATATATATATATATATATATATATATATATATATATATATATATATATATATATATATATATATATATATATATATATATATATATATATATATATATATATATATATATATATATATATATATATATATATATATATATATATATATATATATATATATATATATATATATAGAGAGTATATATATATGTATATATAAATAAACCATGATAATTATATCTATGGTAAAACACTCCATGGTTAGTATTACTGTTTGAATTGAAATAAAAGAGAAACCAAGATTGTTTATATGCACTTTGATAAACTCACAGCCTGACTAGCGCCAGCTCGCTAGCTTAAATGCTAATATGAAAAAGTGCTGCAGTACAAAGCAACATTTAGCCATTTAAACATATACATTACTAATATGCTAGCATGGAAACATAACAAATGACAATTTCCATTGCCATCATTTACCATTTTAGCATGCTAATTACTGGCATGTTAGCCACTTTTGTAGAAATACAACTACAAGTCCTGGATCTTGTTGCTTAGCGCAATTTTGCAAGCATTGCAAATGTTAGCATGTTAGCATTAAAGCAGAGGAATAAAACTAAAAGTAATGAATATGTAAAGAAAGAAAAGAAACACCCAGACAATTGATCAAAATGTTGATGCATCTATAGGCACTCTATGTCTTGGTAGAACCGTCCTTAAGCATCCATCCACCAAGTGTTTGTACTATGGTCTATGGTCACAACCTTGGTGTGCCCAAAGTCCCTGGTCGAGGCCATGAACCTAGACCAGTTAAACCTCTCTGGGATTTTTTTGTTTTAACATTTATTTTTGAATTTGCCAGAAAGGTTTACAAAATGTATACTTATTTAACAATGAAGCTTAATGTTATTATTCGTTATTTTTTATCAATATTTCTATTTCACTTATTTTTTATGCCTTTTAATCATTTTTATAATTATTATAGTTTGTCCATTTCTTTTGTTACATTTCATTTGTACGATGTGCCAATAAACAACAAGCCACCTACACTGTGAGCAATCACTCATTCATTTTTGTCAGAGCTTCCCATTGTGATCAAACTATATTAATTACAGATGGAACTAACCCATGTCTATCTTACTAAAGTCAACTAACCCATGTCTGTGTTACTCAAGTCAACTAACCCATGTATATCTTACTAAAGTCAACTAACCCATGTCTGTGTTACTCAAGTCAACTAACCCATGTATATCTTACTAAAGTCAACTAACCCATGTCTGTGTTACTCAAGTCAACTAACCAATGTCTATCTTACTAAAGTCAACTAACCCATGTCTGTGTTACTCAAGTCAACTAACCCATGTATATCTTACTAAAGTCAACTAACCCATGTCTGTGTTACTAAAGTCAACTAACCCATGTCTGTGTTACTCAAGTCAACTAACCAATGCCTATCTTACTAAAGTCAACTAACCCATGTCTGTGTTACTCAAGTCAACTAACCCATGTCTATCTTACTAAAGTCAACTAACCCATGTCTGTGTTACTCAAGTCAACTAACCCATGTATATCTTACTAAAGTCAACTAACCCATGTCTGTGTTACTCAAGTCAACTAACCCATGTCTATCTTACTAAAGTCAACTAACCCATGTCTGTGTTACTCAAGTCAACTAACCCATGTATATCTTACTAAAGTCAACTAACCCATGTCTGTGTTACTCAAGTCAACTAACCCATGTCTATCTTACTAAAGTCAACTAACCCATGTCTGTGTTACTCAAGTCAACTAACCCATGTATATCTTACTAAAGTCAACTAACCCATGTCTGTGTTACTCAAGTCAACTAACCAATGTCTATCTTACTAAAGTCAACTAACCCATGTCTGTGTTACTCAGGTCAACTAACCCATGTATATCTTACTAAAGTCAACTAACCCATGTCTGTGTTACTAAAGTCAACTAACCCATGTCTGTGTTACTCAAGTCAACTAACCAATGCCTATCTTACTAAAGTCAACTAACCCATGTCTGTGTTACTCAAGTCAACTAACCCATGTCTATCTTACTAAAGTCAACTAACCCATGTATGTGTTACTAAAGTCAACTAACCCATGTCTGTGTTACTAAAGTCAACTAAAACATGTATATGTTACTCAAGTCAACTAACCCATGACTATGTTACGCAAGTCAACTAACCCATGGCTATGTTACTCAATTCAAATAAGTTGTGTATATGTTACTAAAGTCAACTAACCCATGACGATGTTACTAAAGTCAACTAACCCATGACAATGTTACTAAAGTCAACTAATCCCTGTATATGTTACTAAATTCAACTAACCCATGACTATGTTACTAAAAGCAACTAACCCATGTACATGTTACTAAAGTCAACTAACCCATGTCTATGTTAATAAAGTCAACTAACCCTATCTATGTTAATATTGTCAACTAACCCATGACTATGTTACTAAAATCAACTAACCCATGTACATGTTACTAAATTCAACTAACCCATGTATATGTTAATAAAGTCAACTAAACCATGTCTATGTTAATACTGTCAACTAACCCATGACTATGTTACTAAAGTCAACTAACCCATGTCTATGTATGTTACTAAAGTCAACCTTAACCATGTTTTTGGGAGCAATGCAATGCAAGTTTGCACGACACACCGATAATACATGGGTATTATCTCGCATATACGCGTATTCAAGGGTCCAAAGGCCTGCATGCTGGCTGGTCTGTGGGTCATTCTCTGGTCTGTGGGTCATTGCCTGGTCTGTGGGTCATTGGCTGGTCTGTGGGTCATTGGCTGGTCTGTGGGTCATTCTCTGGTCTGTGGGTCATTGTCTGGTCTGTGGGTCATTCTCTGGTCTGTGGGTCATTGGCTGGTCTGTGGGTCATTGCCTGGTCTGTGGGTCATTCTCTGGTCTGTGGGTCATTGGCTGGTCTGTGGGTCATTGGCTGGTCTGTGGGTCATTCTCTGGTCTGTGGGTCATTGGCTGGTCTGTGGGTCATTGGCTGGTCTGTGGGTCATTGTCTGGTCTGTGGGTCATTGGCTGGTCTGTGGGTCATTGTCTGGTCTGTGGGTCATTGGCTGGTCTGTGGGTCATTGGCTGGTCTGTGGTTCATTGGCTGGTCTGTGGGTCATTGTCTGGTCTGTGGGTCATTGGCTGGTCTGTGGGTCATTGGCTGGTCTGTGGGTCAGTGTCTGGTCTATGGGTCATTGCCTAGTCTGTGGGTCATTGGCTGGTCTGTGGGTCAGTGTCTGGTCTATGGGTCATTGCCTAGTCTGTGGGTCATTGTCTGGTCTGTGGTTCATTGGCTGGTCTGTGGGTCATTGGCTGGTCTGTGGGTCATTGGCTGGTCTGTGGGTCATTGGCTGGTCTATGGGTCATTGGATGGTCTGTGGGTCATTGGCTGGTCTGTGGTTCATTGGCTGGTCTGTGGGTCATTGTCTGGTCTGTGGGTCATTGGCTGGTCTGTGGGTCATTCTCTGGTCTGTGGGTCATTGGCTGGTCTGTGGGTCATTGGCTGGTCTGTGGGTCATTGTCTGGTCTGTGGGTCATTGGCTGGTCTGTGGGTCATTGTCTGGTCTGTGGGTCATTGGCTGGTCTGTGGGTCATTGGCTGGTCTGTGGGTCATTGTCTGGTCTGTGGGTCATTGGCTGGTTTGTGGGTCATTGGCTGGTCTGTGGGTCATTGGCTGGTCTGTGGGTCATTGTCTGGTCTGTGGGTCATTGTCTGGTCTGTGGGTCAGTGTCTGGTCTATGGGTCATTGCCTAGTCTGTGGGTCATTGGCTGGTCTGTGGGTCAGTGTCTGGTCTATGGGTCATTGCCTAGTCTGTGGGTCATTGTCTGGTCTGTGGTTCATTGGCTGGTCTGTGGGTCATTGGCTGGTCTGTGGGTCATTGGCTGGTCTATGGGTCATTGGATGGTCTGTGGGTCATTGGCTGGTCTGTGGTTCATTGGCTGGTCTGTGGGTCATTGGCTGGTCTGTGGGTCATTGGCTGGTCTATGGGTCATTGTCTGGTCTGTAGGTCTTTCCCTGGTCTGTGGCTCATTGGCTGGTCTGTGGGTCATTGGCTAGTCTGTGGGTCATTGCCTGGTCTGTGGGTCATTGGTTGGTCTGTGGGTCATTGGCTGGTCTGTGGGTCGTTGCCTGGTCTGTGGTTCATTGGCTGGTCTGTGGGTCATTGCCTGGTCTGTGGGTCATTGTCTGGTCTGTGGGTCATTGTCTGGTCTGTGGGTCATTGTCTGGTCTGTGGGTTATTGTTGGGGGTGGAGAGGGCACTGATGTGAAAATGCCTTTTTTCACCCACAATCTTTTCTGGACGTACCAAAGATGGGCTGATTGTTATCGATCAACGAGTTGGCAACCCCTGGTTTGGAGACTAGTCCCAACAGTCTAACAGCTCACGTCCGTAGACAATGCAAACTTTTTTTTTCCCCAAATAAATGGTAAGAAATTCCCACAGACACTTTGCTTTTCTGTAGCAGGTCTTCCCAGTAGAGGGGAAGCTGTTTTAATTTGGACACAACACACCCATGACTGGTGTGATGAAGCCCACGTGCACCTCTGTCTGACCTAGTGGGACTTGGTCAAGTGTTGACATCATCAATAGCAACACTGACACACCTCAGTAGACTTGTAGAGGGTGTGTTTACTTTCTGAAAGACAAACTCACATGTGAATGAGACTTATCCAATTAAATGATATCCTGCAACTAATTGTGTTCACACTCCATCAGTAATGTGACAACCCACATTGTTAAAAGTTCTTTTGGACAACACGGACAAACAAGGGCCACAAAATGTGAGAGCAACTCATACAGTCACGATCAGAAGTGTACGTACACGTGTAGACAACATCATGTCATGGCTGGCTTGACTTTATAATCATTATTATGTTGTTGTGGTGTAGTGATTGGAGCACATACTTGTTGTTGTTGTGGTGTAGTGATTGGAGCACATACTTGTTGTTGTGGTGTAGTGATTGGAGCACATACTTGTTGTTGTGATGTAGTGATTGGAGCACATACTTGTTGTGATGTAGTGATTGGAGCACATACTTGTTGCTCACTAAAAACATTCATAAAGTTTGCTTCTTTTATGAATTTTTTATGGCTCTACTGAAAATGTGACTAATCAAAAGTATACATACAGCAATGTTAATATTTGCTTCCTTGGCAAGTTGACCTGCAATAAGGCGCTTTTGGTAGCCATCCACAAGCTTCTGCTTGACCACTTGACCACTTTTGGTAGCCATCCACAAGCTTCTGCTTGACCACTTGACCACTAAATTACTGCAGTTCAGCTAAATGTGTTGCTTTTCTGACATGGACTTGTTTCTTCAGCATTGTCCACACCTTTAAGTCAGGCCATTCTAAAACCTTCATTCTAGCCTGATTTAGCCATTCCTTTACCACTTTTGACGTCATTGTCCTGTTGGAACACCCAACTGCGCCCATGACTCAACCTCCGGGCTGAGGATTTTAGCTTGTCCTGAACAATTTGGAGCTAATCCTCCTTTTTCTTTTCTTTTTTCGGAAGAAGATGGTTGAAAAGTACATTATGTTGTGCTAAAATAAACAAAACTGATCAGGAATATGTTTAACCAAACCCTCAATAAAATTAAAGTGTAAATGAAAATACAAATTCACCACTTGAGTTATAATTTTTGCCCTTAAGAAACTTCGTTATGACTCTAGCGCCAGACTTCTTCTGTTTGTGTGTTATTGTCATTATGAAGGTGTCTGTTACTACATTATATATATATATACTTGCAGTGTGTATATTGTACATATTACATATTGTTATGAAGGTGTCTGTTACTACATTATATATATATACTTGCAGTGTGTATATTGTACATATTACATATTGTTATGAAGGTGTCTGTTACTACATGATATATATACTTGCAGTGTGTATATTGTACATATTACATATTGTTATGAAGGTGTCTGTTACTACATGATATATATACTTGCAGTGTGTATATTGTACATATTACATATTGTTATGAAGGTGTCTGTTACTACATTATATATATACTTGCAGTGTGTATATTGTACATATTACATGTTGTTATGAAGGTGTCTGTTACTACATTATATATATACTTGCAGTGTGTATATTGTACATATTACATATTGTTATGAAGGTGTCTGTTACTACATGATATATATACTTGCAGTGTGTATATTGTACATATTACATATTGTTATGAAGGTGTCTGTTACTACATTATATATATACTTGCAGTGTGTATATTGTACATATTACATATTGTTATGAAGCTGTCTGTTACTACATTATATATATACTTGCAGTGTGTATATTGTACATATTACATATTGTTATGAAGGTGTCTGTTACTACATTATATATATACTTGCAGTGTGTATATTGTACATATTACATATTGTTATGAAGGTGTCTGTTACTACATTATATATATACTTGCAGTGTGTATATTGTACATATTACATATTGTTATGAAGCTGTCTGTTACTACATTATATATATACTTGCAGTGTGTATATTGTACATATTACATATTGTTATGAAGCTGTCTGTTACTACATTATATATATACTTGCAGTGTGTATATTGTACATATTACATATTGTTATGAAGGTGTCTGTTACTACTTTATACATATACTTGCAGTGTGTATATTGTACATATTACATATTGTTATGAAGGTGTCTGTTACTACATTATATATATACTTGCAGTGTGTATATTGTACATATTACATATTGTTATGAAGGTGTCTGTTACTACATTATATATATACTTGCAGTGTGTATATTGTACATATTACATATTGTTATGAAGGTGTCTGTTACTACATGATGTATGTACTTGCAGTGTGTATATTGTACATATTACATATTGTTATGAAGGTGTCTGTTACTACATTATACATATATAGTTACAGTGTTTATATAAATGTTGGAGGGTTTTGAAGTTGTTTTAGAGACTTTGAAGGCTACAACTGTGTCTCCCATTAGTCGCGTCTTTAAAACAAACCCCACAAATGTGTTCGTGTCCCTCATAATGATGGTGAACAAAAGGCACAATTCCAACAAAAGTGCAGTTCCCCTTTAAGAGTGTGTCCATCATTCATGGTATTGCAACATTGACTGGGGACATAATATCATCTAACAGCATTTTATCATGAATGGGTTTAATTCTCTAAATGAAGTTGGGAATGTTTTGAAATGAGCTTTAAAAAAGGATGTGTGTCATGATGGAAGTTGTAAAAGTACCTGATATGCCAAAGTCGAAGATGGCCAAGTTGACAGTCATGAGCTCCGGAGGCTTCAGTTTGGTTTTGCGCTTGAAGGTCATATATAAAACATAGCCGTTCCCTGTGGCAGACATGATACCTGGAAGAGAGACAAATACATGTTGGACCACTTAAAGCACACATTTACAAGTCAATGCATTATTGAACTTTAGATGTCATTGTTTCATTATGTATGAGCGCCATGTTATACCTAAATACATCCCAACATATTTATTGGTGTGTCTCTTTAGTGGCCCGTACTTCCTACGACTGAACATCAGCAAACTGTCATAGCCAAAAGTATCAAACTCTATCTTTAGAGTGCTTAAATATATATCTTGAAGGCCAAGCTCACAGCACTTTTTTTTTCAAGAAAACATCTCAAACACTCTATAGATGGACCAGTCTCAACATAGACTGTATTTATATTATTCACATGTGAATAATGCTGTATAATAGACTGTATTTATGTTGTTCACATGTGAATAATGCTGTATAATAGACTGTATTTATGTTATTCCCATGTGAATAATGCTGTATAATAGACTGTATTTATATTATTCACATGTGAATAATGCTGTATAATAAACTGTATTTATGTTGTTCACATGTGAATAATGCTGTATAATAGACTGTATTTATGTTATTCACATGTGAATAATGCTGTATAGTAGACTGTATTTATATTATTCACATGTGAATAATGCTGTATAATAGACTGTATTTATATTATTCACATGTGAATAATGCTGTATAATAAACTGTATTTATGTTGTTCACATGTGAATAATGCTGTATAATAGACTGTATTTATGTTATTCACATGTGAATAATGCTGTATAATAGACTGTATTTATATTATTCACATGTGAATAATGCTGTATAATAGACTGTATTTATATTATTCACATGTGAATAATGCTGTATAATATTGTGACGAGTTACGGGTACCAGCTCCACGGCAGGGTCCAGTACCTGCACCCAGGCAAGTTCCAGTCGCAGCTCCACGACGCCAAATGCCGCCAGTCGCAGCTCCACGACGCCAAGTGCCGCCAGTCGCAGCTCCACGACGCCAAGTGCCGCCAGTCGCACCTCCACGACGCCAAGTGCCGCCAGTCACAGCTCCACGACGCCAAGACCCAAGCCAAGACCAAGACCCAAGCCAAGACCAAGATCCATGCCAAGACCAAGATCCATGCCAAGACCAAGACCCGCCACGCCAAGACCAAGACCCGCCACGCCAAGCTTCGCCGCCTGACGCGCCACACCAAGCTTCGCCGCCTGACGCGCCACGCCAAGCTTCGCCGCCTGACGCGCCACGCCAAACTTCGCCGCCTGACCCGCCACGCCAAGACCCGCCACGCCAAGACCCGCCACGCCAAGACCCGCCACGCCAAGACCCGCCGCCTGCTTCGTCTACGGCACCTGTGATTGCTTCGTCTGCTGTTTCCACGCCTGCCGCGATGACAACGCGCCTGCCTTCTCGTCGGCCATGGATGTGGCCACTACCTTGTCGTACGCCACGCCAAGTGCGGCCACCTCCTCGTCGGCCACGGATGTGGCCGTTCCCGGGTCGCCCGCCTCGCATGCTGCAGCGGCGTTCCACTTGCCGCCGCCACATGACTATGCCTCGGTGGATTCGGGGCTACTTGGTCTGGCGACCCACCGCCATGTCCCCCTCCCGCCCTCCCATGACTCTTGTTCATTTTCTTTGTTTTGGGACATCTGGGATCTGTTCGCAATGGGGGGGGGGGGGGGGGGGTTGGTGGTAGGGGTCTGTCATGTCTGTGTGATCGTGTTTTGTTTCACTTATGTTATTTGTGCACTCTTGTTTTGTCACCATGACGACCGATTAGTTGCACCTGTTTTCATGTTCGCTCTCACACACCTGTTGTCAATCATGTCTGTATTATTTAAGTCCATTGTTTTCAGTTAGTCTGCCTGGTGACATCACACGTTATCATCACTCTGCTTCATGCCATGTTCACAGTCCCATGCCAAGTAAGTTTTTGTTTCATGTTTATAGTTTTTTGCCTTTGTGCAAGTCTTTTGTTTTCATTAGCCAAGTTTTGTACCTCCGCCATTGTGCGCGCCTTTTGTTTGTTCTTTTTTGATAGTGTTAAATAAAATCATGTACTCACATTCACGTCTTGCCCGTGCCAACTTTCCAATGCCTTCCGGAAAAACAAACCCCAAGGACCAAGTCTTGACAGCTTGCTACAGGTAGCAATGCTACGAACGCTATTTTTAGACCCATGAACGAGATAGCTAACATCAAAGCTACAAGCTACGGAGAAGAATTGATGGCAAATCCAAGGCGGCACATAATCCATGATGATCGGTTGCCTTACCAATGATGAGTCATGATTGGCTAAGGTTAGGGCCAAACATTACGGACTGGCCAATCAGAAGCAAGATAGATAATTATTAAAATACCATTTAGTTGACATATTTTGAGGTTTACTCACCTTTTTAAACACAGTGCTATTATTATGAACATAACTGTACCTAACGAGTGTTAATTTAATGTGTCGTGTTGATGTACAGTAGGGAAGGGATTCATATGGCCACATTCCTGGGTGAATCTTGCGTGAGAGGAAGAGGAGGGGCTTAATCCTTTTGCAATGCAGTCTGCTGAAAATGATGGAAAGCACGACTCCATATATGGTCAAAATTGGAATGACCACAAAACACATTTTATGATATTCAACACTCTACTGCTGTCTGGTGGTTAAAGTAGATAGTGCCCCCCCTACAAGCTACACTTTTGCCGTGTAGCTTGTAGTGCAGCTTGCTACAGTTCTCTGGGAATAGCTTCTCCTGTAGTTTAGCCATGTTTAATCCAGAGTGACTAGTAGTTTAACTTACTGCATTTTCCAAATAGCTTGCCCATTACTGTATACATATTATAAACAATAATACAACATTGTAATGATAATATACAATGGAATTAAACATGCATAAATAATGAATAACGGTATGGTGAAAGTATCTTACAAGAGCACTGACCTATGATGCAGATGTACAACGCTGCAACAAGGTCCGCCTCCTTCGACAGTCTGGAAGCGAAAGGATCACCACGGAGGAGATAATGTGGAACGTATGAAGGCCAGCTCTCGTTCGCCATCACTGCCATCAGTGCCAGATTTTCTGTAGGACAAGTAATAATAGAGTTAAGACAATAAGTAGAGACTTTCTGTAGGACAAGTAATAATAGAGTTAACGCAATAAGTAGAGATGTTGTGTAAGTGTAATAACAGACATTGTATTTGCACTATTAGTAAACTATTCATGTTTATTTATTTTGACAATGTCAGTGTGGAAAACATTGTCTTGTTGGAACACCCAACTGCGCCCAAGACCCAACCTCCGGGCTGATGATTTTAGCTTGTCCTGAAGAATTTGGAGGTAATCCTCTTTTTTCATTGTCCCATTTAAAGCAGCAGTTCAATTGGCAGCAAAACAGGCCCAGAGCATAATACTACCACCACCATGCTTGGCGGTAGGAATGGTTTTCCTGGGATTAAAGGCCTCACTTTTTCTCCTCCAAACATATTGCTGGGTATTGTGGCCAAACAGCTCCATTATTGTTTCATTTGACATAACATGGACAAAGATAATACCTTCTGGAGGAAAGTTCTGTGCTCATGAATGTTTTTTGTCACCAACGAAATGTGCTCCAATCACTCTATCACAAAAAAAAGGAGTTGTAAAAATGATTGTAAAGTCAAGACAGCCATGACATGATGTTCTTTACAAGTGTATGTACACTTTTGACCACCACTGTACATAGTGGAACATTATTAGTAAACTATTTGTTTCTTTTTGACAATGTCATGTGTAAAAACATTTCATGTTTGTTTCTTTAGACAATGTCAGTGTGTAATAACAGACATTATATATGCAGAGTTACACATTCTTCTGGAGTGGCACAGCTAGCAAGAAGCGGCGTGAAGCAGGCGTTGGATTTGCAGTAAGGACAACTCTTGTTGGCGAGCTGGCTGGACTTCCCAAGGGAGTGAACGACCATGAAACTCCCAATGATGGCTGGAAGGAAGCACCTTTCCATCATCAGTGCCTACGCCCCAACCATGACAAATCCAGATGAAGTGAAGGCATAGTTCTACATAGACCTTCACACCGTCATTGCCGATGTTCCAAAGGCGGATAAGCTCATCTTGTTAGGTGACTTCAACGCAAGAATTGGCACTGACAACCTTGCCTGGGATGGAGTACTTGGACATCATGGAGTGGGCCACTGCAACAGCAACGGTTTTATTATGCTCCAGACTTGCACTGAGCATGAACTGCTGATCACCAAAATGATCTTCCGCCTCCCTACTCGTAACCGAACGTCATGGATGCACCCCCGCTCAAAGCACTGACATCTTATCGACAACGTCATCGTTAGGAAGAGAGACAGGCAGGATGTACGCGTGACCAAGTCCATGTGCGGTGCTGAATGCTGGACGGACCACCGCCTCATTATCACCAAGCTCAACACCCGCATTCAACTGAAATGACACCCGCAAGAAGGCCCCAAAACGGTTAAACATTGCCAAGCTGAAGACCGCCAGCTGCAAGCAGTCTTTCATGAACGCTCTGGAAGTGCGCCTGGAGTCCGCATGTCCGGTCAACCAGAATATGGAGGTAGATTGGGCATCACTCAGAGAGCTGATTTACACCACAGCTACAGAGACTCTGGGGCCCCAAACAAGGAAACACAAGGACTGGTTTGATGAGAACTGCGGGGATATCAAGCAGCTATTGGATGAGAAACACCACCTCCACCAAACCTACCTCAGTAACCCCAAGTCCATAGCAATTAAAAGATGCGTTTGTCAACACACGCAGAACTGTGCAGCAGAAGCTCCGTCAGATGCTAGACGCTTGGCTCTGCAACAAAGCTGATGAAATCTAAGGTTATGCAGACAGGCACGACTATAAGAACTTCTACGACGCCTTGAAAGAAGTGTACGGTCCCACGTCTTCCGAATCAAACCCCCTCCTCAGCGCAGACGGGAACACTCTCATTACAGAAAAAGAAAATATCCCAGAGAGGTGGGCCAAACCTTTTGACAACATCCTGAACCGCCCCTCGACCATCAACGACAAAACCATTAAGTACCAATGATTGTCACACACACACTAGGTGTGGTGAAATTTGTCCTCTGCATTTGACCCATCCCCTTGATCACCCCCTGGGAGGTGAGGGAAGCAGTGGGCAGCAGCGGTGCCGCGCCCGGGAATCATTTTTGGTGATTTAACCCCCAATTCCAACCCTTGATGCTGAGTGCCAAGCAGGGAGGTAATGGGTCCCATTTTTATAGTCTTCGGTATGACTCGGCCGGGGTTTTAACTCACAACCTACCGATCTCAGGGCGGACACTCTAACCACTAGGCCACATTAATCGTCTCCCCCAAGTGCCCATCAACGAAACACTGGATGAGCCTCCACCCTTGCTTGAGACCCAGAAAGCAATACGTCTACTCTCCAGAGGCAAAGCACCTGGCATTGACGCCATTCCTGAGGTCTACAAGGAGGGGGGAACAGCATCGACTGACAGGCTCCACCAGTTGTTTCTTCTGATGTGGTATCAAGAGACGATTCCCCAGGAATTCAAAACCGCTTACATCATACATCTGTACAAGGGCAAAGGAAACAGACAGGCCTTCAACAACCACAGACGCATATCCCTGTTCTCCATCACAGGAAAGATCATTGCCAGGATCCTGCTGAACAGCCTTACAGCCCACCTTGACCAAGGACTTCTGCCTAAAAGCCAGTATGGATTCTGCAAGGAGCAAGGAACCATCGACATGGTGTTTGCTGCCAGGCAGCTTCAAGAGAAGTGTCAGGAGCAGAACTCCGACCTGTTCCTCACCTATGTCGACCTGACCAAGGCCTCTGACACCGTCAGCAGAGAGGGTCTGTGGAAGATTATGGCAAAGTATGGTTACCCAAGGAAATTCATCACTTTGGTGACGCAGTTTCACAAGGGCATACAGGCCAGCGTCCAGGACAGCGGAGAATCCTCTGACCCATTTCCAGTCACAAAAGGGGTCAAGCAAGGCTGCGTCTTGGCACCAACACTGTTCAGCCTCATGTTTTTTGCCATGCTTTACAGACGCCTTCAGAGACGAGGATGTTGGTGTCAACCTAAAGTACCGCACAGATGGCAAAATGTTCAAACTTCAGAGGCTCCAAGCAAAACCAAAGTTATGACCGACATCATCAGAGAACTGCTGATGACTGTGCCCTCAACGCTGTTTCAGAAGCCCACATGCAACGCAGTGTTGACATGTTCTCCAGCACCTACACAAACTTTGGTCTTATGATCAGCACAAAGAAGACTAAAGTCCTTGATCAGCCCGCGCCTGGAAAGCTTTACGTTGAGCCCAACATCACTGTCAACGGCCAGAGACTCAACACAGTGAACCGCTTCACCTACTTTGGCAGCACACTGTCTCAGAATGTCACCATCGATGACGAAGTGAACAACCGTATAGCCAGAGCCAGCTTCACTTTCGGCAGACTGTATCCGAATGTCTGGAATAGAAAAGGCATTACCACCCAGACCAAACTGAAACTATGCATGTGAGACATGGACAGTGTACCAAAGGCATGCCAGGAAGCTAAATCACTTCCACACAACAAGTCTCAGGAAGATCCTCGGCATCAAGTGGCAGGACAAAGTCCCAGATACAGAAGTACTGGCTAAAGTAGGTCTCCCCAGCATCTTCACCATCCTGATGCAGTCCCAGCTTTGCTGGGAAGGTCACGTAGCCCGTATGCAATACAAGAGGCTGCCCAAAATACTTTTCTACGGCGAGCTGCAGCATGGCCAGCGGTCCCGGGGTGGACAGAAGAAACGCTTCAAAGATGCCCTCAAAGCCTCACTGAAAGCGTTTGCCATCAACCCAGACACGTGGGAACAATCCGCAGTGGATCGAGCCACTTGGCGCTCCTCCATCCACAAAGGCGCCAAGATATGCGAAGCAAACACCAGCAAAAGGGACTCAAACCGGATTGATAATCTGATCCGGAAAGCCGGCCAAACTATTGGCACGCAATTGGAGGCGTTTGTGTCAGTGAGGGACAGGAGGTCACCGGACAAACTGCTGGCCATCATGGACAATCCTTCCCACCCACTCCACCTGACAATTAAGGGACAGCGGAGTTCATACTCCAACAGGCTCCTTCAACTTCCTTCCCGCACTGTGCGATTCAAGAACTCCTTCATTCCACACTCCATCCAGCTGTATAATCACTCGCCATACAGCAATAGATGACATCTGCCTATTACCTGACACCTGACATGTTAGCTACTTCTCTTTGTTTATAATGTCTATTTTCTATTTCCTGCTGGACCTACTCTCCATTTTATGCTGCTGCTGTCATATAGACTGTATATACTTTAATATTGTACATGGTCATTGGTTTATATTGTATATATGTTATAGACATAATATAATATATCTGTATATAAATTACTCTGTACACATATTATGTATATATTCGTATATATGTTAGATTTTTTATAGCTATATTAGTCTGTTTATACCTGCATTGTCCTTTCCATCATTGTAACTGAGCTACTGTGTTGAACAATTTCCCTTGTGGATCATTAAAGTTTGTCTAATGTCTAATGTCTAAACAGGACCACCACCACAGAAAAGAAAAGGCAAGCCCGTGCCATCAACCCTCCTGGAGACGTCCCACTCGTCCCATGTCCCTTTTTTGTCCCATGTCCCTTTTGTACCCCAACCTTCGATGCCAGGATCGGCCTCATCAGCCATCTGCGCACGCACAGACAGAGCCAGTCCAAGAAACCTTCGGATAACTAGAGTGGTCCTCGTCGACCCGACGGACGAACAAAGAAATAATATGCAGAGTGGAGCATTATTAGTAAACTCTTCATGTTTTTTTTCTTTTGGCAATGCCTCAGACGTACTGGTTAGTTCCAGTATGGAATTTACACCGTGTCCTTGAACTGGATTCTATTGGTCGGAGATATAGATGTACTGGAACAAGTGGTCAGTGAGAATATTTCACACTAGGAGAACAAGGACTTTGCTGTTAGTGATTATTCCCTACAGTCATTAAAAGAGATCACATTCACAGGAAGTTATTTTTGACACATGATGGACTTTAAGGCCGGTCACTTATTTTCCCACAAGACTTATTCCTACAAAAAGGGAGAATGTACATTTAAGTGCCAGTAAATGGTACTTATCAGTACTCTACTTATCAGTACTCACAGCATGTTCAAATGTGTGTCTCTCTGGGAGGAAACATTGATTTTACAGAAGGTTCTTAGGATTCCACTGGTGAAGAAAAAAATGACATAATGTGAGGCATCAAAAATGAGTTATTGTGGTTTCAGATAGGATGTGTAATGAATTATTGCATCGTCTCCTGCGCGTGCCTTTTGTGTGAAATAGAAGATTTCATTCACAGCAGGGGACCTGAAGATCTGCATAGAAATATCTGTGCTGTCCTTGGCAATGTTTCAATCACATACTTAGTCCTTTATTGGCAATGTTTCAATCACATACTTAGTCCTTTATTGGCAATGTTTCAATCACATACTTAGTCCTTTATTGGCAATGTTTCAATCACATACTTAGTCCTTTATTGGCAATGTTTCAATCACATACTTAGTCCTTTATTGGCAATGTTTCAATCACATACTTAGTCCTTTATTGGCAATGTTTCAATCACATACTTAGTCCTTTATTGGCAATGTTTCAATCACATACTTAGTCCTTTATTGGCAATGTTTCAATCACATACTTAGTCCTTTATTGGCAATGTTTCAATCACATACTTGGTCGTTTATTATAATAAAAATGTTATTACAGATATTTGTGAAGCATTAAGCCTGTGGTTTCTAACAGGGAACATATCAAGAGATTAAAGACTGGAGACCAACACCTGTGTACAAACTACAGACCTGTTTCTGCCATGACCCTGTTTTGGTTTTGTTGTCAAATGTGTTTATAATCACTTCCTGTCCTGGTGCTCTTGCTTTGTCAGTATTTCCTGTTCGGTCTCTGCGTTTTGAAGCACCTTTACTTTTTATTCCATGTCCTGCCAGCACACATGATTCTCATTAAATACTTCTACTTAAGTTCACCTGTGTGTTGGTGCACTGTAATTGTTTTTCACCTGTGTCTTGGTGCAAGGCAAGGCAAGGCAAGGCAACTTTATTTGTATAGCGCTTTTCATACACAAGGCAGACTCAAAGTGCTTCACAGACAACAAAGTGAAATGAAAGAAAATAAAAGCAAAATTAAAATGCAGACAATAAAAATAAAAACAGTGCGGACGTTAAAAGTTAAAGATTAAAAGATATAACTGAAAGCTAAGGTGAACATAAAAGTCTTCAGTCTAGTTTTCAAAGTAGTCAGAGTTGGGGAAAGTCTGACATCTTCAGGAAGTTTATTCCAGCTATTTGTTGCATAGTGACTGAATGATGCTCTCCCTTCATTGGACTTTACTCTGGGAACCGCTAACAGATTGGTCTCAGAAGATCTTAGTGATCTAGAACAGTGGTCCCCAACCACCGGGTCCGCGGACCAATTGGTACCGGGCCGCACAAGAAATTTAAAAAAAAAATAAATATTTATTTATTTTTTTTTTTTTTTTAAATTTACTAAATAAATTAAATGATAAATGGGTTATACTTGTATAGCGCTTTTCTACCTTCAAGGTACTCAAATCGCTTTGACAGTATTTCCACATTCACCCATTCACACACACATTCACACACTGATGGCGGGAGCTGCCATGCAAGGCGCTAACCAGCAGCCATCAGGAGCAAGGGTGAAGTGTCTTGCCCAAGGACACAACGGACGTGACTAGGATGGTAGAAGGTGGGGATTGAACCCCAGTAACCAGCAACCCTCCGATTGCTTGCACGGCCACTCTACCAACTTTGCCACGCCATACCCGTAAAAAACACAATATATACATTATATATCAATATAGATCAATACAGTCTGCAGGGATACAGCCCGTAAGCACACATGATTGTATTTCTTTATGAAAAATGTAAAAAAATATATAAATAAAAATACCCCCCCCCCCCCCGGTCCGCGGGACAAATTGAAGTAGTCTTGTTATTTTTTTCCCACACATACACATATTGCGCTCTACCACGGTATCGAGCACTATTTTTTGGATAATCTATTTAAGATATATTTTTATATTTTTATATATATATATATATATATATATATATATATATATATATATATATATATATATATATATATATATATATATATATATATATATATATATATATATATATATATATATATATATATATATATATATATATATATATATATATATAAAACCAACCAGACTACAACCAAATAACAACAAATATGTACAAGTTCAAGTAAACTAATACCATAACCAACCAGACCAGAACCAAATAAGAACAAATATGTACAAGGTCCTTGTTGCACGTCCCACTGGGAGGAGACCCCGGGGGCAAGCCAAGGACCAGATGGAGGGATTACATCTCCTCTCTGGCCTGGGAACGCTTGGGGATCCCCCAGGAGGAAATTGCTAATGTTGCTCTGGAGAGGGAAGTCTGGGGGTCTCTGCTGGAGCTGTTGTCCCCGCAAACCTCGTTCCGGATAAGCCGTTGAAGATGGATGGATGTACAAGTTCAAGTAAACTAATACCATCACCAACCAGACCAGAACCAAATAAGAACAAATATGTACAGGTTCAATTAACTAATACCATAAATAACCAGACCAGAACCAACCAGACCAGAGCCAAATAAGATATGAAAATAAGTTAGAGTTAGTAATTTGCCAAATAGGGCAAGAACAACAACATCTCCTGCTGGGTAAGTTAGTTCTAATGAAGATGCTGCTGGGTAAGTTAGTTCTAAAGAAGATGCTGTTGGGTAAGTTAATTCTAATGAAGATGTTGCTGGGTAAATTAATTCTAAGGAAGATGCTGCTGGGTAAGTTAGTTCTAATGAAGATGCTGCTGGGTAAGTTAATTCTAAGGAAGATGCTGCTGGGTAAGTTAGTTCTAATGAAGATGCTGCTGGGTAAGTTAGTTCTAATGAAGATGCTGCTGGGTAAGTTAATTCTAAGGAAGATGCTGCTGGGTAAGTTAGTTCTAATGAAGATGCTGCTGGGTAAGTTAATTCTAATGAAGATGCTGCTGGGTAAGTTAGTTCTAATGAAGATGCTGCTGGGTAAGTTAGTTCTAATGAAGATGTTGACTTCAATGACCATGAATTGTCTCCACATGGTTGATTGAGGTGGATTGTTTAAAGGCATTTTGTCTCTTCTCGTTTCATTAACTTCAGTTCAACTTCTTTCATAAACAAAAGAAATCAGAAGAACTACCAGTGGTCCAAAAGTGATCATTGATTGAATGAAAAGTAGAACGCTGTCAACAAGTCGTGACTTGGGTGGACAGAACACATAATCGTACTCACACAATCAGGATATGTTAGATCAAGCGTACAAATCAGACTAGAGGTGGGAACCACGACTCGGTTATGATTCAGGAGTTACGATTCGTGGTCACACTTGTCTATACTCCAGAAATGTCAACATTGGTCACACCTGTCTGTACTCAAGAAATGTCAATATTGGTCACACTTGAAACACCAAAAGTAGACGACAGGGATGGGCAGTAATCCGCTACATGTAGCAAAGCGACGTATCCTAACTACAACTCCAGGTAGCGTAGCGGTATCGTCGCTACTTTTTGAAGCAGTAGCGATTCCTGTAGCTTAGCTCTTGTGAGAGCCATGTAACGTCGTCACTTCCATAGATTCCTGTAGCTTAGCTCTTGTTAGAGCCATGAAACGTTGTCACTTCCATAGATTCCTGTAGCTTAGCTCCTGTTAGAGCCAAGTAACGTTGTCACGTCCATAGATTCTTGTAGCTTAGCTCTTGTGAGAGCCATGTAACGTCGTCACTTCCATAGATTCCTGTAGCTTAGCTCTTGTGAGAGCCATGTAACGTCGTCACTTCCATAGATTCCTGTAGCTTAGCTCTTGTTAGAGCCATGAAACGTTGTCACTTCCATAGATTCCTGTAGCTTAGCTCTTGTTAGAGCCATGAAACGTTGTCACTTCCATAGATTCCTGTAGCTTAGCTCTTGTGAGAGCCATGTAACGTCGTCACTTCCATAGATTCCTGTAGCTTAGCTCTTGTTAGAGCCATGAAACGTTGTCACTTCCATAGATTCCTGTAGCTTAGCTCCTGTTAGAGCCAAGTAACGTTGTCACGTCCATAGATTCTTGTAGCTTAGCTCTTGTGAGAGCCATGTAACGTCGTCACTTCCATAGATTCCTGTAGCTTAGCTCTTGTGAGAGCCATGTAACGTCGTCACTTCCATAGATTCCTGTAGCTTAGCTCTTGTTAGAGCCATGAAACGTTGTCACTTCCATAGATTCCTGTAGCTTAGCTCTTGTTAGAGCCATGAAACGTTGTCACTTCCATAGATTCCTGTAGCTTAGCTCTTGTGAGAGCCATGTAACGTCGTCACTTCCATAGATTCCTGTAGCTTAGCTCTTGTTAGAGCCATGAAACGTTGTCACTTCCATAGATTCCTGTAGCTTAGCTCTTGTGAGAGCCATGTAACGTCGTCACTTCCATAGATTCCTGTAGCTTAGCTCTTGTTAGAGCCATGAAACGTTGTCACTTCCATAGATTCCTGTAGCTTAGCTCCTGTTAGAGCCAAGTAACGTTGTCACGTCCATAGATTCTTGTAGCTTAGCTCTTGTGAGAGCCATGTAACGTCGTCACGTCCATAGATTCCTGTAGCTTAGCTCTTGTTAGAGCCATGTAACGTCGTCACGTCCATAGATTCTTGTAGTTTAGCTCTTGTGAGAGCCATGTAACATCGTCACGTCTGACATGTTGTAGTTTGGGAATATTGTGCCCTATATGTGACCTTACAGGCATAAATAAATTAACTTAGTTACTGAGTTAAGTCTAATATTTATATACACATACTGTACATTGTATATACACATACTGTACATTGTATATACACATACTGTATATTGTATATACACATACTGTATATTGTATATACACATACTGTATATTGTATATACACATGCTGTATATTATATATACATATACTGTACATTGTATATACACATACTGTGCATTGTATATACACACACTGTATATTGTATATACACAGTATTAGATGTAGTTCTATACACATACTGTATATTGCATATTCACATACTGTATATTGTATATACACATACTGTGTATTGTAAATACACATATTGTATCAATCAATCAATTCCTTTATTGTCATTGTCATAAGAACACTTAAGTCATAAATGTCAACGAGATTTAGTTTGAGCTTTGTCCAGCGGCATAGAAAGTGCATTGAAGTGCAGGTTGACCATAGTTCACAGTTTAGTATTGTCAGGAAGATGGTGAATAGTGGGGGTGTGGGGGTGGGAACAGTCTGATGTCTGATGGGTGTTACGTTATAGAGGGGGTGTGGGGGTGGGAACAGTCTGATGTCTGATGGGTGTTACGTTATAGAGGGGGTGTGGGGGTGGGAACAGTCTGATGTCTGATGGGTGTTACGTTATAGAGGGGGTGTGGGGGTGGGAACAGTCTGATGTCTGATGGGTGTTACGTTATAGAGGGGGTGTGGGGGTGGGAACAGTCAAATGTCTGATGGGTGTTGCGTTGATGTTGCAGCAATGCAGTGTCCACAGCACCATTATTGAGGTGGTGAAGAGTGAGGTAATGAGATGGGCCTGGGGGGAAGGGGGGGGGGGGGCAGCAATGCAGTGTCCACAGCACCATTATTGAGGTGGTGAAGAGTGAGGTAATGAGATGGTCCGGGGGGGGGGGCAGCAATGCAGTGTCCACAGCACCATTATTGAGGTGGTGAAGAGTGAGGTAATGAGATGGTCCGGGGGGGGGCAGCAATGCAGTGTCCACAGCACCATTATTGAGGTGGTGAAGAGTGAGGTAATGAGATGGTCCGGGGGGAGCAGCAAAGGGGCAGGCTGTTCATTTAGTAGTCTCACAGCCTGGGGATACAGACTGTGAGACATTCTGCTGGTCCTGGCACGAATCCATCTACACCTTCTTCCAGAGGGTAGCAGGTTGAAGAGGCCATGTGCTGGGTGGTATCTGTCCTTCAGGATGTTGTGTGCTGGCTTTAGGCAGCCAGTTGTGTACATGGCTAGCAGGTTGAAGAGGCCATTTGCTGGGTGGTATCTGTCCTTCAGGATGTTGTGTACTCGCTTTAGGCAGCCAGTTGTGTACATGGCTAGCAGGTTGAAGAGGCCATGTGCTGGGTGGTATCTGTCCTTCAGGATGTTGTGTGCTGGCTTTAGGCAGCCAGTTGTATACATGGCTAGCAGGTTGAAGAGGCCATGTGCTGGGTGGTATCTGTCCTTCAGGATGTTGTGTGCTGGCTTTAGGCAGCCAGTTGTATACATGGCTAGCAGGTTGAAGAGGCCATGTGCTGGGTGGTATCTGTCCTTCAGGATGTTGTGTGCTGGCTTTAGGCAGCCAGTTGTGTACATGGCTAGCAGGTTGAAGAGGCCATTTGCTGGGTGGTATCTGTCCTTCAGGATGTTGTGTGCTGGCTTTAGGCAGCCAGTTGTGTACATGGCTAGCAGGTTGAAGAGGCCATGTGCTGGGTGGTATCTGTCCTTCAGGATGTTGTGTGCTGGCTTTAGGCAGCCAGTTGTGTACATGGCTAGCAGGTTGAAGAGGCCATTTGCTGGGTGGTATCTGTCCTTCAGGATGTTGTGTGCTGGCTTTAGGCAGCCAGTTGTGTACATGGCTAGTAGGTTGAAGAGGCCATGTGCTGGGTGGTATCTGTCCTTCAGGATGTTGTGTGCTGGCTTTAGGCAGCCAGTTGTGTATGGCTAGCAGGTTGAAGAGGCCATGTGCTGGGTGGTATCTGTCCTTCAGGATGTTGTGTACTGGCTTTAGGCAGCCAGTTGTGTACATGGCTAGCAGGTTGAAGAGGCCATGTGCTGGGTGGTATCTGTCCTTCAGGATGTTGTGTGCTGGCTTTAGGCAGCCAGTTGTGTACATGGCTAGCAGGTTGAAGAGGCCATGTGCTGGGTGGTATCTGTCCTTCAGGATGTTGTGTACTCGCTTTAGGCAGCCAGTTGTGTACATGGCACTCATCTCTGGGAGTATTGTCATTTTCCCCGCCGCTTTAACCACTCGCTGGAGGGCCTGTTGGTTGGCTTTAGTGCAGCTAGCAAACCACACTAAGAAGCTGAAAGTGAGGACACTGCTGATGGCACACTTGTAAAAGTTCACCATTGATTCTTCCATTGATATATTGTACACACACAGTATTAGATGTAGTTCTAAACACATACTGTATATTGTATATATATATACACATACTGTATATTCACATACTGTATATTGTATATACACATACTGTATATTCACATACTGTATATTGTATATACACATACTGTATATTGTATATTCACATACTGTATATTGTATATACACATACTGTATATTGTATATTCACATACTGTATACTCTATATACACAGTATTAGATGTAGTTCTATACACATACTGTACATTGTATATTCACCTACTGTATATTGTATATACACATGCTGTAAATTGTATATACACATACTGTATATTGTATATACACATATTGTATATTGTACATACACAGTATTAGATGTAGTTCTAAACACATACTGTATATACACATACTGCATATTGTATATACACATACTCTATATTGTATATACACATACTGTATATTGTATATACACATACTGTACATTGTATATACACATACTGTATATTGCATATACACATACTGTATATTGCATATACACAGTATTAGATGTAGTTCTATACACATACTGTACATTGTATATTCACATACTGTATATTGCATATACACAGTATTAGATGTAGTTCTATGCACATACTGTACATTGTATATTCACATACTGTATATAGTATATACACATACAGTATATTGTATATACACATACTGTATATAGTATATACACATACAGTATATTGTATATACACATACTGTATATTGTATGTACACATGCTGTATATTGTACATACACAGTATTAGATGTAGTTCTAAACACATACTGTATATTGTATATACACATACTGTATATTGTATATACCCATACGGTATATTGTATGTACACAGTATCAATCAATCAATCAATCAATGTTTATTTATATAGCCCTAAATCACAAGTGTCTCAAAGGGCTGTACAAGCCACAACGACATCCTCGGTACAGAGCCCACATACGGGCAAGGAAAACTCACCCCAGTGGGACGTCAATGTGAATGACTATGAGAAACCTTGGAGAGGACCGCATATGTGGGTAACCCCCCCCCCCCTCTAGGGGAGACCGAAAGCAATGGATGTGGAGTGGGTCTGACATAATATTGTGAAAGTCCAACACATCAGCGAAAGTCCAGTCCATGGTGGGGCCAGCAGGAACCATCCCGAGCGGAGACGGGTCAGCAGCGTAGAGATGTCCCCATCCGATGGACAGGCTAGCGGTCCACCCCGGAGCAGAGTAGAAAAGAAAAGAAAAGAGACGGCAGATCAACTGTTCTAAAAAGGGGGGTCTATTTAAAGGCTAGAGTATACAAATGAGTTTTAAGATGAGACTTAAATGCTTCTACTGAGGTAGCATCTCTAACTTTTACCGGGAGGGCATTCCAGAGTACTGGAGCCCCAATAGAAAACGCTCTATAGCCCGCAGACTTTTTTTGGGCTCTGGGAATCACTAATAAGCCGGAGTTCTTTGAACGCAGATTTCTTGTCGGGACATATGGTACAATACAATCGGCAAGATAGGCAGGAGCTTGACCGTGTAGTATTTTATACGTAAGTAGTAAAACCTTAAAGTCGCATCTTAGGTGCACAGGAAGCCAGTGCAAGTGAGCCAGTATAGGTATATATATGTATGTATATATGTATATAAAGGTATATACAGTATAGGCGTAATATGATCAAACTTTCTTGTTTTTGTCAAAAGTCTAGCAGCCGCATTTTGTACCAACTGTAATCTTTTAATGCTAGACATAGGGAGACCCCAAAATAAAACGTTACAGTAATCGAGACGAGATGTAACGAACGCATGAATAATGATCTCAGCATCGCTTGTGGACAAAATGGAACGAATTTTAGCGATATTACGGAGATGAAAGAAGGCCGTTTTAGTAACACTCTTAATGTGTGACTCAAACGAGAGAGTTGTTTTAGTAACACTCTTAATGTGTGACTCAAACGAGAGAGTTGTTTTAGTAACACTCTTAATGTGTGACTCAAACGAGAGAGTTGGGTGGAAGATAATACCCAGATTCTTTAGCGAGTCACCTTGTTTAATTGTTTGGTTGTCAAATGTTAAGGTGGTATTATTAAATAGATGTTGGTGTTGAGCAGGACCGATAATCAGCATTTCCGTTTTCTTAGCGTTGAGTTGCAAAAAGTTAGCGGACATCCATTGTTTAATTTCATTAAGACACGCCTCCAGCTGACTACAGTCCGGCGTGTTGGTCAGCTTTAGGGGCATGTAGAGTTGAGTGTCATCAGCATAACAGTGAAAGCTAACACCGTATTTGCGTATGATGTCACCCAGCGGCAGCATGTAAATACTAAAGAGTGCAGGGCCAAGAACCGAACCCTGGGGAACTCCGCACGTTACCTTGACATAGTCCGAGGTCACATTGTTATGGGAGACACACTGCATCCTGTCAGTAAGATAAGAGTTAAACCAAGACAAGGCTAAGTCTGACATACCAATACGTGTTTTGATACGCTCTAATAAAATATTATGATCAACAGTATGGAAAGCGGCGCTAAGATCAAGAAGCAGCAACATAGATGACATCCATCGTTAGCAATAGATCATTAGTCATTTTTGCGAGGGCTGTCTCCGTAGAGTGATTTGCCCTGAAACCGGATTGAAAAGGTTCACAGAGATTGTTAGTCACTAAGTGTTCATTTAGCTGCTGTGCGACAATTTTTTAGAGGATTTTCGAGATAAACGGAAGGTGGGACACTGGCCGGTAGTTCACCAGGAGATCAGGATCGAGGTTAGGTCTTTTGAGTAGAGGATGAATAACCGCTTTTTTGAATGCTAGGGGAACAGTGCCAGAGGAAAGTGATAAGTTTATAATATTTAACACTGATGGACCTAATAATACAAAAAGCTCCTTGATAAGTTTCCCAGGAATTGGGTCAAGTAAACATGTTGTTTGTTGTATCCCAATTACACATTTTGACAATTCCTCCAATGTTATTTCATCAAAGAGGGAGAGACTATTTTGGAGGGCAGTGTCCGTCGTATATACCGTCGTATTTGTGTTAATAGAACCCAGCTGTAGCTGAGATGCATTGTCTTTAATCTCTTTTCTAATGACTTCAATTTTCTTATTAAAGAAATTCATAAAGTCATCTGCTGAGTGGGTGGAGCTACTGGGAGGAGTCCCTTGTTGGGTTAGCGATGCTACTGTACTAAACAAAAATTTAGGATCATTTTTGTTGAGGTGGATGAGATTTGAGTAGTATTTAGCTTTAGCTAAGGTAAGCATGCGTTTATAAGTTATTAAACTATCACTCCTTGCTTGATGGAAAACCTCAAGTTTAGTCGCACGCCATTTGCGTTCCAGCTTTCTACATGATTATTTATGGGCTTTAGTTTCTTCTGCAAACCATGGGGTACGCCTTTTAGGGGCCCTTTTTAGCTTTAGCGGTGCTACACTATCAATGGTGTCGCACAGGGCGTCGTTAAAGTTGTTAGTAAGGTTATCAATAGAGCCCACATAATTTGGGAATGGTGCCATTACCGAAGGCAGTAGGTCAGTAAGAGTCGTCGTTGTGGCAGCATTAATGTTGCGGCTGCTATAGTAGTTATTATTATTATTATTATTAGTTTGTTGACAATGAGTCAGAACTTCAAATTTTATAAGGTAATGATCGGACATTACTTTAGTGTACGGGAGTATCGTAACTTTGGAGGTGGTGACACCCCTGACGAGCACTAGAGCTATCGTATTACCGTTGCGATGCGTGGGTTTATTTATTTTTTGTGTAAGACCACAGCTATCAATTATAGTCTGGAGCGCCACGCATGGAGGGTCCGATGGGGTATTCATATGGATGTTAAAGTCTCCCATTATGATTATATTGTCGGCGTGCGTCACTAGATCAGCAACGAACTCTGAAAATTCGTTGATAAAGTCCGAATAGGGCCCTGGGGGGCGGTAGATGACAGCCAGGTGCAGAGGCAACGGTGTGACAAACCTCACAGTAAGCACCTCAAACGAGTTATATTTATTATTTAGGTCCGAGGTAAGGCTAAAGTTTTTGTTGTATATTAGTGCAACACCCCCACCCCTTTTAATGGGACGGGCAATATGCGTCCCGTATAGCCAGGAGGAGACGCCTCACCCAGCGCAAAAAATTTGTCTGGTTTGAGCCAGGTCTCGGCTAGACCAACGACATCAAGATTGTTGTCTCTTATGACTTCATTAACTAATAACGTTTTGGAAGACAATGACCTTATGTTTAAAAAGCCCATATTATAGGAGTGGGCTGTTTTGAGGAGTTTTTGTTGAAAGTATCCGTAGTAGCAATATTAATAATGTTACGTTTATTATGCGTAGTGCACTTTAAATAATTTCGACCATATCTAGGAATTGATATGACAGGAATTTTTAGATAGTTTGCCACCTCAGTAAAATGCATGTCCACCTCTGACGCAGAAAAAACATTATGTGAGTTGTATATTATTCTAAGAGAATTGCTATGTGTGCAGGGATTATCCAGCCTGGTGCTGGCTAGTTCTAGCTTAACAGACTCCTTATTAGCGCTTCTTTGTGGATTAGCATTTAGCTTTTTCGTTAGCCCCGCTAACAACAACGCCTTTAGCTTTGTTGTTAGCACCGCCTGACACCCCCGCTTCTGCTTCCGAGCGCACCGCTTACGTCTCTTTCGTTGACGGTCTCCGCTGGTAGTGGACGCCGCTGCTTCAAAGGCCACTGCTGGATGTAGCTCGCGGAGAATTCCCAAGCTAGCGAGTAGGTCCACCGTACACGCATCTTTCAGCCCAAAATAGCCCGATCTCTCCACATCCAGAATCGTAAGTTGATGTAGTTCTATACACATACTGTATATTGTATATTCACATACTGTATATTGTATATACACATACAGTATATTGTATATACACAGTATTAGATGTAGTTCTATACACATACTGTACATTGTATATTGACATACTGTATATAGTATATACACATACAGTATATTGTAAATACACATACAGTATATTGTATATACACAGTATTAGATGTAGTTCTATACACATACTGTATATACTATACATGACGTCCTGAGGCCATTATGGTCTTCCATCAAATATTATAGTTGATGTAATTTGTACCACGTGTAGTCATATTGATTGATTACATTCATCAATCAAATATTGATGAGAACATATGACGATCAGATTTGAATGGGTACAATAAATACAACAATAAATACAATTAAAAGCCAGTGGTCAAATATGTACTTAGGCAACGTGAGAATACTCTAATTATCACCAAAATACTACTTGTGGTTATTTATGTCAGTGGTCCCCAACCACCGGGCCGCGACCCAGTACCGGTCCGTGGATTGATTGGTACCGGGCCGTGGATTGATTGGTACCGGGCCATGGATTGATTGGTACCGGTCCGTGGATTGATTGGTACCGGGCCATGGATTGATTGGTACTGGGCCGCACAAGAAAGAAATTTAAAAAAAAAAAAATTAAAATATATATATATATTTTTTTGTTATTAAATTATTCTGTTATTAATATTTCTGGTTCTTACATTATATATCAATATAGATCAATACAGTCTGCATGGATACAGTCCATAAGCACACATGATTGTATTTTTTTATGACAAAAATACTTTCAATACGACAGTATTAACTGTTTGTCTCAAAAATGAATACTTGCAATACTGCAGTATAAACTGTTTGTCTCAGAAATAAATACTTTCAATACTGCAGTATTAACTGTTTGTCTCAGAAATAAATACTTGCAATACTGCAGTATAAACTGTTTGTCTCAGAAATAAATACTTGCAATACTGCAGTATAAACTGTTTGTCTCAAAATAAATACTTGCAATACTGCAGTATTAACTGTTTGTCTCAAAATAAATACTTGCAATACTGCAGTATTAACTGTTTGTCTCAAAATAAATACTTGCAATACTGCAGTATTAACTGTATGTCTCAGAAATAAATACTTGCAATACTGCAGTATTAACTGTTTGTCTCAGAAAATAAATACTTTCAATACTGCAGTATTAACTGTTTGTCTCAGAAATAAATACTTGCAATACTTCAGTATAAACTTTTTGTCTCAAAATAAATACTTGCAATACTGCAGTAAAAACTGTTTGTCTCCAAAAAAATACTTGCAATACTGCAGTATAAACTGTTTGTCTCAAAATAAATACTTGCAATACTGCAGTATAAACTGTTTGTCTCAAAATAAATACTTGCAATACTGCAGTATAAACTGTTTGTCTCAGGAATAAATACTTGCAATACTGCAGTATTAACTGTTTGTCTCAGAAATAAATACTTGCAATACTGCAGTATTAACTGTTTGTCTCAGAAATAAATACTTGCAATACTGCAGTATAAACTGTTTGTCTCAAAATAAATACTTGCAATACTGCAGTATTAACTGTTTGTCTCAAAATAAATACTTGCAATACTGCAGTATTAACTGTATGTCTCAGAAATAAATACTTGCAATACTGCAGTATTAACTGTTTGTCTCAAAATAAATATTTGCAATACTGCAGTATTAACTGTTTGTCTCAGCAATAAATACTTTCAATACTGCAGTATTAACTGTTCGTCTCAAAATAAATATTTTCAATGCTGCAGTATTAACTGTTTGTCTCAGAAATAAATACTTTCAATACTGCAGTATTAACTGTTTGTCTCAAAAATAAATACTTTCAATACTGCAGTATTAACTGTTTGTCCCAAAAATAAATACTTGCAATACTGCAGTATAAACTCTTTGTCTCAGAAATAAATACTTGCAATACTGCAGTATTAACTGTTTGTCTCAGAAATAAATACTTGCAATACTGCAGTATTAACTGTTTGTCTCAGAAATAAATACTTGCAATACTGCAGTATTAACTGTTTGTCTCAGAAATAAATGCTTGCAATACTGCAGTATAAACTGTTTGTCTCAAAAATAAATACTTTCAATACTGCAGTATTAACTGTTTGTCTCAAAAATAAATACTTGCAATACTGCAGTATAAACTCTTTGTCTCAGAAAGAAATACTTTCAATACTGCAGTATAAACTGTTTGTGTCAGAAATAAATACTTGCAATACTGCAGTATTAACTGTTTGTCTCAGAAATAAATACTTTCAATACTGCAGTATTAACTGTTTGTCTCAGAAATAAATACTTGCAATACTGCAGTATTAACTGTTTGTCTCAGAAATAAATACTTGCAATACTGCAGTATAAACTGTTTGTCTCAAAAATAAATACTTTCAATACTGCAGTATTAACTGTTTGTCTCAAAAATAAATACTTGCAATACTGCAGTATAAACTCTTTGTCTCAGAAATAAATACTTTCAATACTGCAGTATAAACTGTTTGTGTCAGAAATAAATACTTGCAATACTGCAGTATTAACTGTTTGTCTCAGAAATAAATACTTTCAATACTGCAGTATTAACTGTTTGTCTCAAAAATAAATACTTTCAATACTGCAGTATAAACTGTTTGTGTCAGAAATAAATACTTGCAATACTGCAGTATTAACTGTTTGTCTCAGAAATAAATACTTTCAATACTGCAGTATTAACTGTTTGTCTCAAAAATAAATACTTTCAATACTGCAGTATAAACTGTTTGTGTCAGAAATAAATACTTGCAATACTGCAGTATTAACTGTTTGTCTCAGAAATAAATACTTTCAATACTGCAGTATTAACTGTTTGTCTCAAAAATAAATACTTTCAATACTGCAGTATAAACTGTTTGTGTCAGAAATAAATACTTGCAATACTGCAGTATTAACTGTTTGTCTCAGAAATAAATACTTTCAATACTGCAGTATTAACTGTTTGTCTCAAAAATAAATACTTTCAATACTGCAGTATAAACTGTTTGTGTCAGAAATAAATACTTGCAATACTGCAGTATTAACTGTTTGTCTCAGAAATAAATACTTGCAATACTGCAGTATTAACTGTTTGTCTCAAAAATAAATACTTTCAATACTGCAGTATAAACTGTTTGTCTCAGAAATAAATACTTTCAATACTGCAGTATAAACTGTTTGTCTCAGAAATAAATACTTTCAATACTGCATTATTAACTGTTTGTCTCAAAAATAAATACTTGCAATACTGCAGTATTAACTGTTTGTCTCAGAAATAAATACTCATGTATGTTTTAATACAATCTTCCATCCATCCATTTTCTACCGCTTGTCCCTTTCGGGTGCTGGAGCCTACCTTGTACTTCCTCAGCGACTTTAGTTTGTAAACATTGATTGATTGATTGATTGATTGATTGATTGATTGATTGATTGATTGATAAACATGCGTCAGGTAAGTTTCTAAGTTTTGAAGTGACTTTTGTAAGACTAATTAGTTGATCTTAAACACACTTTTAAAGATGTGGAGGCTCACCTGGTCACTGCTGCACACACGCAGATCTTCTTGGCAGATCAACTAACTTAGATCCTCTTGGCAAATAAACTAACTTGGCAAATAAACATGAACACAAAGAAAAGTTGAGTGAAAAGATGATCGATGAAGTCCAATAGTCCCGTGATGCTGAGTGCAGCTGGCAGCTGCTGTGTAATAATAATAATAATAAACCAGCAGAGCAGAAGCTGGCAGCTGTTGTGTAATAATAATAATAATAATAAACCAGCAGAGCAGAAGCTGGCAGCTGTTGTGTAATAATAATAATAATAATTAACCATCAGAGCAGCAGCCGGCAGCTGCTGTGTAATAATAATAATAAACCAGCAGAGCAGCAGCAGCCTCGAAGACTTTAACTGCTGCTGTCAAGCTGGAGTGGAGCCACGCAACTACATCCGGTTGGTACTTCCTTAGTAAAGCATACAACGTCACCACTTCCGGTGTGTGTAATTACAAGACAACGTGACTTCCTACATAAATACGGTGGCCCAGGTGGAAATGAATTAAATGCATCTTGAAATGTTTTATTAAATGTGTCATTGATCATTTAAATCTTGAAATAATGAAAGCAATTAATCAACTTGTGAAATAAGTCAATCATGAAATGAATAAATTACATGTAATTTTAAATTAAATGAATGAATGACACAACATTAAATACAGTAGTGTAGTAGACCTAAGTATTCATTAAGTACCACCATAATGACAACATTAAATACAGTAGTGTAGTAGACCTAAGTATTCATTAAGTACCACCATAAGGACAACATTAAATACAGTAGTGTAGTAGACCTAAGTATTCATTAAGTACCACCACAATGACAACATTAAATACAGTAGTGTAGTAGACCTAAGTATTCATTAAGTACCACCATAAGGACAACATTAAATACAGTAGTGTAGTAGACCTAAGTATTCATTAAGTACCACCATAATGACAACATTAAATACAGTAGTGTAGTAGACCTAAGTATTCATTAAGTACCACCATAATGACAACATTAAATACAGTAGTGTAGTAGACCTAAGTATTCATTAAGTACCACCACAATGACAACATTAAATACAGTAGTGTAGTAGACCTAAGTATTCATTAAGTACCACCATAATGACAACATTAAATACAGTAGTGTAGTAGACCTAAGTATTCATTAAGTACCACCATAATGACAACATTAAATACAGTAGTGTAGTAGACCTAAGTATTCATTAAGTACCACCATAATGACAACATTAAATACAGTAGTGTAGTAGACCTAAGTATTCATTAAGTACCACCATAATGACAACATTAAATACAGTAGTGTAGTAGACCTAAGTATTCATTAAGTACCACCATAATGACAACATTAAATACAGTAGTGTAGTAGACCTAAGTATTCATTAAGTACCACCATAATGACAACATTAAATACAGTAGTGTAGTAGACCTAAGTATTCATTAAGTACCACCACAATGACAACATTAAATACAGTAGTGTAGTAGACCTAAGTATTCATTAAGTACCACCATAATGACAACATTAAATACAGTAGTGTAGTAGACCTAAGTATTCATTAAGTACCACCATAATGACAACATTAAATACAGTAGTGTAGTAGACCTAAGTATTCATTAAGTACCACCATAATGACATCATTAAATACAGTAGTGTAGTAGACCTAAGTATTCATTAAGTACCACCATAATGACAACATTAAATACAGTAGTGTAGTAGACCTAAGTATTCATTAAGTACCACCATAATGACAACATTAAATACAGTAGTGTAGTAGACCTAAGTATTCATTAAGTACCACCACAATGACAACATTAAATACAGTAGTGTAGTAGACCTAAGTATTCATTAAGTACCACCATAAGGACAACATTAAATACAGTAGTGTAGTAGACCTAAGTATTCATTAAGTACCACCATAATGACAACATTAAATACAGTAGTGTAGTAGACCTAAGTATTCATTAAGTACCACCATAATGACAACATTAAATACAGTAGTGTAGTAGACCTAAGTATTCATTAAGTACCACCACAATGACAACATTAAATACAGTAGTGTAGTAGACCTAAGTATTCATTAAGTACCACCATAATGACAACATTAAATACAGTAGTGTAGTAGACCTAAGTATTCATTAAGTACCACCATAATGACAACATTAAATACAGTAGTGTAGTAGACCTAAGTATTCATTAAGTACCACCATAATGACAACATTAAATACAGTAGTGTAGTAGACCTAAGTATTCATTAAGTACCACCATAATGACAACATTAAATACAGTAGTGTAGTAGACCTAAGTATTCATTAAGTACCACCATAATGACATCATTAAATACAGTAGTGTAGTAGACCTAAGTATTCATTAAGTACCACCATAATGACAACATTAAATACAGTAGTGTAGTAGACTTAAGTATTCATTAAGTACCACCATAATGACATCATTAAATACAGTAGTGTAGTAGACCTAAGTATTCATTAAGTACCACCATAATGACATCATTAAATACAGTAGTGTAGTAGACCTAAGTATTCATTAAGTACCACCATAATGACAACATTAAATACAGTAGTGTAGTAGACCTAAGTATTCATTAAGTACCACCATAATGACAACATTAAATACAGTAGTGTACTAGACCTAAGTATTCATTAAGTACCACCATGATGACAACATTAAATACAGTAGTGTATTAGTACTATGTATTCATTAAGTATAATTTGTCCATTACCATTGTTGGTATTTTGTCCATTACCATTGTTGGTATTTTGTTCATTACCATTGTTGTTTTTTTGTCCATTACCACTTTTTGTATTTTGTCCATTACCATTGTTGGTATTTTGTTCATTACCATTGTTGTTTTTTTGTCCATTACCACTTTTTGTATTTTGTCCATTACCATTGTTGGTATTTTGTCAAATACCATTGTTTGTATTTTGTCCATTACCATTGTGTGTATTTTGTCCATTACCATTGTTGGTATTTTGTCAATTACCATTGTTTGTATTTTGTCCATTACCATTGTTTGTATTTTGTCCATTACCATTGTTGGTATTTTGTCAATTACCATTGTTTGTATTTTGTCCATTACCATTGTTTGTATTTTGTCCATTACCATTGTTTGTATTTTGTCCATTACCATTGTTTGTATTTTGTCCATTACCATTGTTTGTATTTTGTCCATTACCATTGTTTGTATTTTGTTCATTACCATTGTTTGTATTTTGTTTATTACCATTGTTTGTATTTTGTTCATTACCATTGTTTGTATTTTGTTCATTACCATTGTTTGTATTTTGTTCATTACCATTGTTTGTATTTTGTTCATTACCATTGTTTGTATTTTGTTCATTACCATTGTTTGTATTTTGTTCATTACCATTGTTTGTATTTTTTCCATTACCATTGTTTGTATTTTGTTCATTACCGTTGTTTGTATTTTGTTCATTACCATTGTTTGTATTTTGTTCATTACCGTTGTTTGTATTTTGTTCATTACCATTGTTTGTATTTTGTTCATTACCATTGTTTGTATTTTGTCCATTACAATTGTTTGTATTGTGTTCATTACCATTGTTTGTATTTTGTTCATTACCATTGTTTGTATTTTGTCCATTACCATTGTTTGTATTTTGTTCATTACCATCGTTTGTATTTTGTTCATTACCATTGTTTGTATTTTGTCCATTACCATTGTTTGTATTTTGTTCATTACCATTGTTTGTATTTTGTCCATTACCATTGTTTGTATTTTGTCCATTACCATTGTTTGTATTTTGTTCATTACCATTGTTTGTATTTTGTTTATTACCATTGTTTGTATTTTGTTCATTACCATTGTTTGTATTTTGTTCATTACCATTGTTTGTATTTTGTTCATTACCATTGTTTGTATTTTGTTCATTACCATTGTTTGTATTTTGTTCATTACCATTGTTTGTATTTTGTTCATTACCATTGTTTGTATTTTTTCCATTACCATTGTTTGTATTTTGTTCATTACCGTTGTTTGTATTTTGTTCATTACCATTGTTTGTATTTTGTTCATTACCGTTGTTTGTATTTTGTTCATTACCATTGTTTGTATTTTGTTCATTACCATTGTTTGTATTTTGTCCATTACAATTGTTTGTATTGTGTTCATTACCATTGTTTGTATTTTGTTCATTACCATTGTTTGTATTTTGTCCATTACCATTGTTTGTATTTTGTTCATTACCATCGTTTGTATTTTGTTCATTACCATTGTTTGTATTTTGTCCATTACCATTGTTTGTATTTTGTTCATTACCATTGTTTGTATTTTGTACATTACCATTGTTTGTATTTTGTCCATTACCATTGTTTGTATTTTGTCCATTACCATTGTTGGTATTTTGTCAATTACCATTGTTTGTATTTTGTCCATTACCATTGTTTGTATTTTGTCCATTACCATTGTTTGTATTTTGTCCATTAACATTGTTTGTATTTTGTCCATTACCATTGTTTGTATTTTGTCCATTACCATTGTTTGTATTTTGTTCATTACCATTGTTTGTATTTTGTTCATTACCATTGTTTGTATTTTGTTCATTACCATTGTTTGTATTTTGTCTATTACCATTGTTTGTATTTTGTTCATTACCATTGTTTGTATATTGTTCATTACTATTGTTTGTATTTTGTTCATTACCATTGTTTGTATTTTGTTCATTACCATTGTTTGTATTTTGTTCATTGTCATTGTTTGTATTTTGTCCATTACCATTGTTGGTATTTTGTTCATTACCATTGTTGTTTTTTTGTCCAATACTATTTTTTGTATTTTGTCCATTACCATTGTTGGTATTTTGTCAATTACCATTGTTGGTATTTTGTCCATTACCATTGTTGGTATTTTGTTCATTACCATTGTTGGTATTTTGTCAATTACCATTGTTTGTATTTTGTCCATTACCATTGTTTGTATTTTGTCCATTACCATTGTTTGTATTTTGTACATTACCATTGTTTGTATTTTGTACATTACCATTGTTTGTATTTTGTTCATTACCATTGTTTGTATATTGTTCATTACCATTGTTTGTATTTTGTTCATTACCATTGTTTGTATTTTGTTCATTACCATTGTTTGTATTTTGTTCATTACCATTGTTTGTATTTTGTCCATTACCATTGTTTGTATTTTGTCCATTACCATTGTTTGTATTTTGTCCATTACCATTGTTTGTATTTTGTCCATTACCATTGTTTGTATTTTGTTCTTTACCATTGTTTGTATTTTGTTCATTACCATTGTTTGTATTTTGTTCATTACCATTGTTTGTATTTTGTTCATTACCATTGTTTGTATTTTGTCCATTACCATTGTTTGTATTTTGTCCATTACCATTGTTTGTATTTTGTACATTACCATTGTTTGTATTTTGTCCATTACCATTGTTTGTATTTTGTCCATTACCATTGTTGGTATTTTGTCAATTACCATTGTTTGTATTTTGTCCATTACCATTGTTTGTATTTTGTCCATTACCATTGTTTGTATTTTGTCCATTACCATTGTTTGTATTTTGTCCATTACCATTGTTTGTATTTTGTCCATTACCATTGTTTGTATTTTGTTCATTACCATTGTTTGTATTTTGTTCATTACCATTGTTTGTATTTTGTTCATTACCATTGTTTGTATTTTGTCTATTACCATTGTTTGTATTTTGTTCATTACCATTGTTTGTATATTGTTCATTACTATTGTTTGTATTTTGTTCATTACCATTGTTTGTATTTTGTTCATTGCCATTGTTTGTATTTTGTTCATTGTCATTGTTTGTATTTTGTCCATTACCATTGTTGGTATTTTGTTCATTACCATTGTTGTTTTTTTGTCCAATACTATTTTTTGTATTTTGTCCATTACCATTGTTGGTATTTTGTCAATTACCATTGTTGGTATTTTGTCCATTACCATTGTTGGTATTTTGTTCATTACCATTGTTGGTATTTTGTCAATTACCATTGTTTGTATTTTGTCCATTACCATTGTTTGTATTTTGTCCATTACCATTGTTTGTATTTTGTACATTACCATTGTTTGTATTTTGTCCATTACCATTGTTTGTATTTTGTTCATTACCATTGTTTGTATATTGTTCATTACCATTGTTTGTATTTTGTTCATTACCATTGTTTGTATTTTGTTCATTACCATTGTTTGTATTTTGTTCATTACCATTGTTTGTATATTGTTCATTACCATTGTTTGTATTTTGTTCATTACCATTGTTTGTATTTTGTTCATTACCATTGTTTGTATTTTGTTCATTACCATTGTTTGTATTTTGTCCATTACCATTGTTTGTATTTTGTCCATTACCATTGTTTGTATTTTGTCCATTACCATTGTTTGTATTTTGTCCATTACCATTGTTTGTATTTTGTTCTTTACCATTGTTTGTATTTTGTTCATTACCATTGTTTGTATTTTGTTCATTACCATTGTTTGTATTTTGTTCATTACCATTGTTTGTATTTTGTCCATTACCATTGTTTGTATTTTGTCCATTACCATTGTTTGTATTTTGTACATTACCATTGTTTGTATTTTGTCCATTACCATTGTTTGTATTTTGTCCATTACCATTGTTGGTATTTTGTCAATTACCATTGTTTGTATTTTGTCCATTACCATTGTTTGTATTTTGTCCATTACCATTGTTTGTATTTTGTCCATTACCATTGTTTGTATTTTGTCCATTACCATTGTTTGTATTTTGTCCATTACCATTGTTTGTATTTTGTTCATTACCATTGTTTGTATTTTGTTCATTACCATTGTTTGTATTTTGTTCATTACCATTGTTTGTATTTTGTCTATTACCATTGTTTGTATTTTGTTCATTACCATTGTTTGTATATTGTTCATTACTATTGTTTGTATTTTGTTCATTACCATTGTTTGTATTTTGTTCATTGCCATTGTTTGTATTTTGTTCATTGTCATTGTTTGTATTTTGTCCATTACCATTGTTGGTATTTTGTTCATTACCATTGTTGTTTTTTTGTCCAATACTATTTTTTGTATTTTGTCCATTACCATTGTTGGTATTTTGTCAATTACCATTGTTGGTATTTTGTCCATTACCATTGTTGGTATTTTGTTCATTACCATTGTTGGTATTTTGTCAATTACCATTGTTTGTATTTTGTCCATTACCATTGTTTGTATTTTGTCCATTACCATTGTTTGTATTTTGTACATTACCATTGTTTGTATTTTGTCCATTACCATTGTTTGTATTTTGTTCATTACCATTGTTTGTATATTGTTCATTACCATTGTTTGTATTTTGTTCATTACCATTGTTTGTATTTTGTTCATTACCATTGTTTGTATTTTGTTCATTACCATTGTTTGTATTTTGTCCATTACCATTGTTTGTATTTTGTCCATTACCATTGTTTGTATTTTGTCCATTACCATTGTTTGTATTTTGTCCATTACCATTGTTTGTATTTTGTTCTTTACCATTGTTTGTATTTTGTTCATTACCATTGTTTGTATTTTGTTCATTACCATTGTTTGTATTTTGTTCATTACCATTGTTTGTATTTTGTCCATTACCATTGTTTGTATTTTGTCCATTACCATTGTTTGTATTTTGTCCATTACCATTGTTTGTATTTTGTCCATTACCATTGTTTGTATTTTGTCCATTACCATTGTTTGTATTTTGTTCATTACCATTGTTTGTATTTTGTTCATTAACATTGTTTTTATTTTGTCCATTACCATATTTGGTATTTTGTTCATTACCATTGTTGTTTTTTTGTCCAATACTATTTGTTGTATTTTGTCCATTACCATTGTTGGTATTTTGTCAATTACCATTGTTTGTATTTTGTCCATTACCATTGTTTGTATTTTGTCCATTACCATTGTTGGTATTTTGTCAATTACCATTGTTTGTATTTTGTTCATTACCATTGTTCTTATTTTGTCCATTACCATTGTTGGTATTTTGTTCATTACCATTGTTGTTTTTTTGTCCATTACTATTTTTTGTATTTTTTCCATTACCATTGTTGGTATTTTGTCAATTACCATTGTTTGTATTTTGTCCATTACCATTGTTTGTATTTTGTCCATTACCATTGTTGGTATTTTGTCAATTACCATTGTTTGTATTTTGTCCATTACCATTGTTTGTATTTTGTTCATTGTCATTGTTTGTATTTTGTTCATTACCATTGTTTGTATTTTGCTCATTACCATTGTTTGTATTTTGTTCATTAACATTGTTTGTATTTTGTTCATTACCATTGTTTGTATTTTGTTCATTACCATTGTTTGTATTTTGTCCATTACCATTGTTTGTATTTTGTCCATTACCATTGTTTGTATTTTGTCCATTACCATTGTTTGTATTTTTTTCATTACCATTGTTTGTATTTTGTCCATTACCATTGTTTGTATTTTGTTCATTACCATTGTTTGTATTTTGTCCATTACCATTGTTTGTATTTTGTCCATTACCAATGTTTGTATTTTCTTCATTACCATTGTTTGTATTTTGTCCATTACCATTGTTTGTATTTTCTTCATTACCATTGTTTGTATTTTGTCCATTACCATTGTTTGTATTTTGTCCATTACCATTGTTTGTATTTTGTCCATTACCATTGTTTGTATTTTGTCTATTACCATTGTTTGTATTTTGTTCATTACCATTGTTTGTATATTGTTCATTACTATTGTTTGTATTTTGTTCATTACCATTGTTTGTATTTTGTTCATTGCCATTGTTTGTATTTTGTTCATTGTCATTGTTTGTATTTTGTCCATTACCATTGTTGGTATTTTGTTCATTACCATTGTTGTTTTTTTGTCCAATACTATTTTTTGTATTTTGTCCATTACCATTGTTGGTATTTTGTCAATTACCATTGTTGGTATTTTGTCCATTACCATTGTTGGTATTTTGTTCATTACCATTGTTGGTATTTTGTCAATTACCATTGTTTGTATTTTGTCCATTACCATTGTTTGTATTTTGTCCATTACCATTGTTTGTATTTTGTACATTACCATTGTTTGTATTTTGTCCATTACCATTGTTTGTATTTTGTTCATTACCATTGTTTGTATATTGTTCATTACCATTGTTTGTATTTTGTTCATTACCATTGTTTGTATTTTGTTCATTACCATTGTTTGTATTTTGTTCATTACCATTGTTTGTATTTTGTTCATTACCATTGTTTGTATTTTGTCCATTACCATTGTTTGTATTTTGTCCATTACCATTGTTTGTATTTTGTCCATTACCATTGTTTGTATTTTGTCCATTACCATTGTTTGTATTTTGTTCTTTACCATTGTTTGTATTTTGTTCATTACCATTGTTTGTATTTTGTTCATTACCATTGTTTGTATTTTGTTCATTACCATTGTTTGTATTTTGTCCATTACCATTGTTTGTATTTTGTCCATTACCATTGTTTGTATTTTGTCCATTACCATTGTTTGTATTTTGTCCATTACCATTGTTTGTATTTTGTCCATTACCATTGTTTGTATTTTGTTCATTACCATTGTTTGTATTTTGTTCATTAACATTGTTTTTATTTTGTCCATTACCATATTTGGTATTTTGTTCATTACCATTGTTGTTTTTTTGTCCAATGCTATTTGTTGTATTTTGTCCATTACCATTGTTGGTATTTTGTCAATTACCATTGTTTGTATTTTGTCCATTACCATTGTTTGTATTTTGTCCATTACCATTGTTGGTATTTTGTCAATTACCATTGTTTGCATTTTGTTCATTACCATTGTTCTTATTTTGTCCATTACCATTGTTGGTATTTTGTTCATTACCATTGTTGTTTTTTTGTCCATTACTATTTTTTGTATTTTTTCCATTACCATTGTTGGTATTTTGTCAATTACCATTGTTTGTATTTTGTCCATTACCATTGTTTGTATTTTGTCCATTACCATTGTTGGTATTTTGTCAATTACCATTGTTTGTATTTTGTCCATTACCATTGTTTGTATTTTGTTCATTGTCATTGTTTGTATTTTGTTCATTACCATTGTTTGTATTTTGCTCATTACCATTGTTTGTATTTTGTTCATTAACATTGTTTGTATTTTGTTCATTACCATTGTTTGTATTTTGTTCATTACCATTGTTTGTATTTTGTCCATTACCATTGTTTGTATTTTGTCCATTACCATTGTTTGTATTTTGTTCATTACCATTGTTTGTATTTTTTTCATTACCATTGTTTGTATTTTGTCCATTACCATTGTTTGTATTTTGTTCATTACCATTGTTTGTATTTTGTCCATTACCATTGTTTGTATTTTGTCCATTACCATTGTTTGTATTTTCTTCATTACCATTGTTTGTATTTTGTCCATTACCATTGTTTGTATTTTCTTCATTACCATTGTTTGTATTTTGTCCATTACCATTGTTTGTATTTTGTCCATTACCATTGTTTGTATTTTGTCCATTACCATTGTTTGTATTTAAATGTTTGTCCCATCAGGCCTATATAGGCTAAACCAATAGCAACATTTAAAGTTGATTTTGAGAAGCAATAATAAATGATACGTTTCTTGATAAAGATTGAAATATTACAAAGTGAGTGGCTTGTGCAGCCCTTTGAGACACTTGTGATTTAGGGCTATATAAATAAACATTGATTGATTGATCGATTGATAAGACGTCAAACATCATGAAGATGACATTTATAAAGAGCATCATAGATTTAGTGATCAAACTACATTAGTCATTGATTATTCTTCATTGAATATTTGCAGGTCTTATGAAACTTGCTAAAGTGATAGGACTTTACAAAGGTGGAAACAAACAGGAGTACAGAACAGATAAGACTTTACAAAGGTGGAAACAAACAGGAGTACAGAACAGATAAGACTTTAAAAAGGTGGAAACAAACAGGAGTACAGAACAGATAAGAATTTACAAAGGTGGAAACAAACAGGAGTACAGAACAGATAAGAATTTACAAAGGTGGAAACAAACAGGAGTACAGAACAGATAAGACTTTACAAAGGTGGAAACAAACAGGAGTACAGAACAGATAAGACTTTACAAAGGTGGAAACAAACAGGAGTACAGAACAGATAAGACTTTACAAAGGTGGAAACAAACAGGAGTACAGAACAGATAAGACTTTACAAAGGTGGAAACAAACAGGAGTACAGAACAGATAAGACTTTACAAAGGTGGAAACAAACAGGAGTACAGAACAGATAAGACTTTACAAAGGTGGAAACAAACAGGAGTACAGAACAGATAAGACTTTACAAAGGTGGAAACAAACAGGAGTACAGAACAGATAAGACTTTACAACGGTGGAAACAAACAGGAGTACAGAACAGATAAGACTTTACAAAGGTGGAAACAAACAGGAGTACAGAACAGTTCTCAAAGATACTAGAGAAATGTTGCTGTCAGATAAACATACATTTATTAATAGATATGACATTTGGACTAATGTGGCTTTTGTCCCAACAACTCAACAACAACAACAACAACAACAACAACAACAACAACAACAACAACAACAACGACAACAACAACAACAACAACAACAACAACTCAACAACAACAACAACAACAACAACAACAACAATTGATTTGCTAGAAGAAATGTAACTCCAATAGATAGAAAACAATATTTAGTACATTTTTCATAGATCTTCAAAAGGCATTTGATGCGCTCAATCATAAGTTATTATTGGACAAACTGTCATATCATAGAGTATAATACCCTACATATCATAGAGTATAATATCCTACATATCATAGAGTATAATACCCTACATATCATAGAGTATAATATCCTACATATCATAGAGTATAATACCCTACATATCATAGAGTATAATATCCTACATATCATAGAGTATAATACCCTACATATCATAGAGTATAATATCCTACATATCATAGAGTATAATATCCTACATATCATAGAGTATAATACCCTACATATCATAGAGTATAATACCCTACATATCATAGAGTATAATACCCTACATATCATAGAGTATAATACCCTACATATCATAGAGTATAATACCCTACATATCATAGAGTATAATATCCTACATATCATAGAGTATAATACCCTACATATCATAGAGTATAATATCCTACATATCATAGAGTATAATACCCTACATATCATAGAGTATAATATCCTACATATCATAGAGTATAATATCCTACATATCATAGAGTATAATATCCTACATATCATAGAGTATAATATCCTACATATCATAGAGTATAATATCCTACATATCATAGAGTATAATACCCTACATATCATAGAGTATAATACCCTACATATCATAGAGTATAATACCCTACATATCATAGAGTATAATACCCTACATATCATAGAGTATAATACCCTACATATCATAGAGTATAATATCCTACATATCATAGAGTATAATACCCTACATATCATAGAGTATAATACCCTACATATCATAGAGTATAATACCCTACATATCATAGAGTATAATACCCTACATATCATAGAGTATAATACCCTACATATCATAGAGTATAATACCCTACATATCATAGAGTATAATACCCTACATATCATAGAGTATAATATCCTACATATCATAGAGTATAATACCCTACATATCATAGAGTATAATACCCTACATATCATAGAGTATAATACCCTACATATCATAGAGTATAATACCCTACATATCATAGAGTATAATACCCTACATATCATAGAGTATAATACCCTACATATCATAGAGTATAATACCCTACATATCATAGAGTATAATACCCTACATATCATAGAGTATAATACCCTACATATCATAGAGTATAATACCCTACATATCATAGAGTATAATACCCTACATATCATAGAGTATAATACCCTAACAATGGTGTACAAAGCACATGCAGTAATTGTAGCAAACAACATTGAAAAGAGATGATTAAAAAGAGAAAGTCATTATAAGTGAGATCTTTAATAAATCATGTTGTACAAGAGTGACAATGGAAAGATGTAGTGGATAGTCCAGCTTGTCAATGACAACCAAAGTAGATTTAACACAAGAGTTTTATTTGACTCATAATCAAATGTTACAATGGTTGGGTTGAGTTGTCTAGCACACAGAAAGTTTCCCCCCCGGGTGCGCCCGTCACCATGAAAAAATGGTAACCAAAACACTCTCTTCGTTTGGCTTTATCTCTTTCTTATCTCTCTTGTTAGTGCGTCAATGTCTTCTTTTGTTTTCCCTATCTGTTCCATAACAACTGCAATCTTTTAGACAGTCAACACATTCTGTAGACACGTTGGCACGACTTAATATTCACTTTTGTCCCACAGAAGAGGAAGAGAAATCTAAATGAGCATACATTTTTGACAGACATGAACTATAGGTCAAAGGTCAGAAATTCTACTACAAAGACAATCAGAGGTGTTAGTTTATAGTACAAAACAGAGGTGTTAGTTTATAGAACAAACTTGATCAAAACAATGTCAACATATTTCTGTCTTCAAGAACAATGTCAACATATTTCTGTATTGAAAAACAACATACAATCATGAAGATGAAAAGAAGTATTGAGTAAAATGATTTCTTCACAATTGGTTTAATCGTAAAATGAAAATATGTCTTTGTCGTCGCCAACATTGAAGGTCAATTGTTGTATTAGTGACAATATTGAGCAGATATTAGGTAAGATACTTTTTTAACTTCTTCCTGCCTATTTGCATTCTTAATTGACTGTAATGTTGTTTTATTTGTATTGTATTCTTTTCTTTCATATTTGATGAATGAAAGAAAGAAATGAACTGAACTGAACATTACTTTTGTTAGTTTGTTTATTCTTCTTACTTTGTTGGTAGGAATGATTTGTTACCTGTGTTAATGCCAGAGTGACATAACACCTGTACACTAATCCTTGGTAGGAATGATTTGTTACCTGTGTTAATGCCAGAGTGACATAACACCTGTACACTAATCCTTGGTATGAATGATTTGTTACCTGTGTTACCGCCAGAGTGACATAACACCTGTACACTAATCCTTGGTATGAATGATTTGTTACCTGTGTTACCGCCAGAGTGACATAACACCTGTACACTAATCCTTGGTATGAATGATTTGTTTCCTGTGTTACCGCCAGCGTGACATAACACCTGTACATTAATCCTTGGTATGAATGATTTGTTACCTGTGTTACCGCCAGAGTGACATAACACCTGTACACTAATCCTTGGTATGAATGATTTGTTACCTGTGTTACCGCCAGAGTGACATAACACCTGTACACTAATCCTTGGTATGAATGATTTGTTACCTGTGTTACCGCCAGAGTGACATAACACCTGTACACTAATCCTTGGTATGAATGATTTGTTACCTGTGTTACCGCCAGCGTGACATAACACCTGTACACTAATCCTTGGTATGAATGATTTGTTACCTGTGTTACCGCCAGCGTGACATAACACCTGTACATTAATCCTTGGTATGAATGATTTGTTACCTGTGTTACCGCCAGCGTGACATAACACCTGTACACTAATCCTTGAACAGAGTAACAGTAAAGTATTGATCACTAATTGGGGAAGTGGGCTGGGATTAAAGGAGGTTCTTCTTCCCTTTCAGTTGTCATGTTTACAAACTAGATGTGTTTTATTTGTTGTTTACCTTTTCTGTGTCATTGCCTGAATTCAATGACAAAGACAAAGAGAGAAAGGTTGTTGCGTTGTTTTGCATATTTGACTGTTTTGATGAAAGCAATTCTATGCTAGAAAAGAGAATATTTCCTGGCAAACTGCTGGAATTCCAATGAACTTAATGAGAACAAAATCAATAAAAGATGGAATCTTGCATCCCAGAGCACAAAACCTTCTTTTCTTTACATTCAAACCTCTCGTCCACTGAAAAGAAGAGGACATTTATGTCGTGGCGTCGCATCCCTGGAGGTTTGAGGTGGGGGGGAGTTGTGTTACAAAACTGCAGGGGGGAGTGGGGGGGGGGGGGGGTTGTGTTACAAAACTGCAAGGGGGGGGGGGGGAGTTGTGTTACAAAAGGACAATCTGCGTCACCCGAAAGCTGCTCAGCTTCATGCTTTGCTTTACCAATCAGTAGACATGTTGGAGGGAAAGTCAATTCAAGTGTATTAGAAACTTGCAACAATAATAGTGAGTGCCATCATTTATGGTGTTGTCTGCATGCAACATTGCCAGCTTAGAGAGTCTTATTGCTCATCAACTCATTCATTGCTCATCTGCATGCTCATTTCCCACACATGTTTTTCCCTTTCAAGATGAAAAGATTCTAACTTCCACAATTCCCCACATTTCTCAACCGATTCTGGACCATTCCAAAGTCCAAATGCTCCTTGCTAATGTTAGTCAATCCTATTTGATTTCATTTGAGCTATATTTGCACATACACACCTCTCATTCCGAGATGTTGCTGCTGTCGTTAACATGTTAGCATGCTAACACTAGCATGCAAGGTTCTTTTTAGCTACTTTTGCAGGTCTATGCCTCAGTCATACATGTTGATACTTGATGCATGCGTGCTGTTGCTATTAGCACCTTAGCTTTTTAAAGAAAAATGTTAGCTATTTTTCAAGGTGCAGTTGGACGGGAATTCATATGGCCACATTCGTTGCAGCTTACCTGACACATGAAAAGTGACCAATCGTGAGGGGTGCTCTGTCCACTTTAGCTACTTAGAGTGGCGCTTTCCATCATTTTCAGCAGACTGCATTGCAAAATGATAAGCCTCCTCCTCTAACGCAAGCTGAGCGTTTCAGTTTGGCTTTTCAGCATCCACACGCACATTCTGCTGTAAAGTTTCTGCAGTCGAATTTGCGTTTGCTATTTCTTAATAACACGCTAACTAACTCCTGTGTTCTGGAAGCATGTTCCACACCAAAATGGAGGGACATTGCAGCAAATGTTTGCTCTCAAAAAGCAAACCTAAGTGAAACTAGACTGTAAAATACAAAACTGTAAATATATGACTGTACAAAGACAGGATCAGGCCACATAAAAAGATAACAGCTGCGTGATAAGAAGGACTTGATGGAAACGTGACATCAATCTTGTATGACAAGACTGAAGTGCTTTAACTTCATCTTTATTTACCTCACGTACTTTAACTTCATCTTTATTTACCTCACGTACTTTAACTTCATCTTTATTTACCTCACGTACTTTAACTTCATCTTTATTTACCTCACCAACATTCCTCTCTGCATTCAAACATCCTCTTAATATTTGGTCCCCAGGGGCCCAAAGCATGGCTCATATATTCCACCCCCAAGACCAGATTGTGGTCGTAGGCCAACGAAGCATCAACCACCTGTAGTGACATGTCTGACCCAAGCCCGGCTGGAGGAACCCTCTGGTTACTACACTAGATGACCATCTACCCTCTGGTTACTACACCAGATGACCATCTACCCTCTGGTTACTACACTAGATGACCATCTACCCTCTGGTTACTACACTAGATGACCATCTACCCTCTGGTTACTACACTAGATGACCATCTACCCTCTGGTTACTACACCAGATGACCATCTACCCTCTGGTTACTACACTAGATGACCATCTACCCTCTGGTTACTACACTAGATGACCATCTACCCTCTGGTTACTACACTAGATGACCATCTACCCTCTGGTTACTACACTAGATGACCATCTACCCTCTGGTTACTACACTAGATGACCATCTACCCTCTGGTTACTACACTAGATGACCATCTACCCTCTGGTTACTACACTAGATGACCATCTACCCTCTGGTTACTACACCAGATGACCATCTACCCTCTGGTTACTACACTATATGACCATCTACCCTCTGGTTACTACACTAGATGACCATCTACCCTCTGGTTACTACACTAGATGACCATCTACCCTCTGGTTACTACACTATATGACCATCTACCCTCTGGTTACTACACTAGATGACCATCTACCCTCTGGTTACTACACTAGATGACCATCTACCCTCTGGTTACTACACCAGATGACCATCTACCCTCTGGTTACTACACCAGATGACCATCTACCCTCTGGTTACTACACTAGATGACCATCTACCCTCTGGTTACTACACCAGATGACCATCTACCCTCTGGTTACTACACTAGATGACCATCTACCCTCTGGTTACTACACCAGATGACCATCTACCCTCTGGTTACTACACTAGATGACCATCTACCCTCTGATTACTACACCAGATGACCATCTACCCTCTGGTTACTACACTAGATGACCATCTACCCTCTGGTTACTACACTAGATGACCATCTACCCTCTGGTTACTACACTATATGACCATCTACCCTCTGGTTACTACACTAGATGACCATCTACCCTCTGGTTACTACACTAGATGACCATCTACCCTCTGGTTACTACACTATATGACCATCTACCCTCTGGTCACTACACTAGATGACCATCTACCCTCTGGTTACTACACTAGATGACCATCTACCCTCTGGTTACTACACTAGATGACCATCTACCATCTGGTTACTACACTAGATGACCATCTACCCTCTGGTTACTACACTAGATGACCATCTACCCTCTGGTTACTACACTAGATGACCATCTACCATCTGGTTACTACACTAGATGACCATCTACCCTCTGGTTACTACACTAGATGACCATCTACCCTCTGGTTACTACACTATATGACCATCTACCCTCTGGTTACTACACTATATGACCATCTACCCTCTGGTTACTACACTAGATGACCATCTACCCTCTGGTTACTACACTAGATGACCATCTACCCTCTGGTTACTACACTAGATGGCCATCTACCATCTGGTTACTACACTAGATGACCATCTACCCTCTGGTTACTACACTAGATGACCATCTACCATCTGGTTACTACACTAGATGACCATCTACCCTCTGGTTACTACACTAGATGACCATCTACCCTCTGGTTACTACACTATATGACCATCTACCCTCTGGTTACTACACTATATGACCATCTACCCTCTGGTTACTACACTAGATGACCATCTACCCTCTGGTTACTACACTAGATGACCATCTACCCTCTGGTTACTACACTAGATGACCATCTACCCTCTGGTTACTACACTAGATGACCATCTACCCTCTGGTTACTACACTATATGACCATCTACCCTCTGGTTACTACACTAGATGACCATCTACCCTCTGGTTACTACACTAGATGACCATCTACCATCTGGTTACTACACTAGATGACCATCTACCCTCTGGTTACTACACTAGATGACCATCTACCCTCTGGTTACTACACTAGATGACCATCTACCCTCTGGTTACTACACTAGATGACCATCTACCATCTGGTTACTACACTAGATGACCATCTACCCTCTGGTTACTACACCAGATGACCATCTACCCTCTGGTTACTACACTAGATGACCATCTACCATCTGGTTACTACACTAGATGACCATCTACCCTCTGGTTACTACACCAGATGACCATCTACCCTCTGGTTACTACACTAGATGACCATCTACCCTCTGGTTACTACACTAGATGACCATCTACCCTCTGGTTACTACACTATATGACCATCTACCCTCTGGTTACTACACTATATGACCATCTACCCTCTGGTTACTACACTAGATGACCATCTACCCTCTGGTTACTACACTAGATGACCATCTACCCTCTGGTTACTACACTAGATGACCATCTACCCTCTGGTTACTACACTAGATGACCATCTACCATCTGGTTACTACACTAGATGACCATCTACCCTCTGGTTACTACACTAGATGACCATCTAAACCTCCTGAAGCAGCCGCTCTCCCAGTGTCAATATCTACCACTTATCTTAGATTAGAATCAATCCAGAATTGACCTTCAATCATTTTGATTGCACAGTAGTTTGTCATAATGACTCTGATTATGATTGGTCCGGACACTTCTAATGTGGTGTTAGTACTCATGTGTGTAGGGGTGTTGCAACACATTCCTGGCCCCTTACACAAGACTCCTGATTTGACTTTTTTTTACAAAAAGTTCCAACAAATTCAATAGAAAGTGGCCAGAACAGGATTGTAAATGAGCATATTCACGTCTACATGATTAGCTTCCCTTTACGTCATCTGATATTGATGCTGATTGGAGCCACCAGCCACGGCTTTGGATCTGAGATTTCCATCAGGTCCCCCTTTCTTTATCAGTTCTACTAGCTATGTTGGTGCTTGGAGTTCAGCAGTAACTGGACGCCATTACACATTTACCCAAACTACGGAACAGGCCGAGGGTCAAATACGTTATTTGTGCGTAACAAAAAAAATCGCAGTTAAAGGAACCTATAGTTAGCAAATTATTATTGTGTTAACTTTGACAGCCCTAATAAATACATCATTATTATTATGACTGTATAATTACTGCATCTCCTTGTGGTTTAAGGGGAACTGCACTTTTTGGGGAATTTTGCCTATTGTTCACAATCATTGTGAAACATGACAGATGGATTCTTTAAATGCATTCTAAACATCTAAGTATATATGTCATGTAGTAACATTCATAATAACATGTAAAATATACATGATGTAAGTATATATGTCATGTAGTAGCATTCATAATAACATGTAAAATATACATGATGTAAGTATATATGTCATGTAGTAACATTCATAATAACATGTAGTATATACATGATGTAAGTATATATGTCATGTAGTAACATTCATAATAACATGTAAAATATACATGATGTAAGTATATATGTCATGTAGTAACATTCATAATAACATGTAAAATATACATGATGTAAGTATATATGTCATGTAGTAACATTCATAATAACATGTAAAATATACATGATGTAAGTATATATGTCATGTAGTAACATTCATAATAACATGTAGTATATACATGATGTAAGTATATATGTCATGTAGTAACATTCATAATAACATGTAAAATATACATGATGTAAGTATATATGTCATGTAGTAACATTCATAATAACATGTAAAATATACATGATGTAAGTATATATGTCATGTAGTAACATTCATAATAACATGTAATATACACAGGATGTAAGTATATATGTCATGTAGTAACATTCATAATAACATGTAGTATATACATGATGTAAGTATATATGTCATGTAGTAACATTCATAATAACATGTCATATATACATGATGTAAGTATATATGTCATGTAGTAACATTCATAATAACATGTAATATATACATGATGTAAGTATATATGTCATGTAGTAACATTCATAATAACATGTCATATATACATGATGTAAGTATATATGTCATGTAGTAACATTCATAATAACATGTAATATATACATGATGTAAGTATATATGTCATGTAGTAACATTCACAATAACATGTAATATATACATGATGTAAGTATATATGTCATGTAGTAACATTCATAATAACATGTAAAATATACATGATGTAAGTATATATGTCATGTAGTAACATTCATAATAACATGTAATATACACAGGATGTAAGTATATATGTCATGTAGTAACATTCATAATAACATGTAGTATATACATGATGTAAGTATATATGTCATGTAGTAACATTCATAATAACATGTAATATATACATGATGTAAGTATATATGTCATGTAGTAACATTCATAATAACATGTAAAATATACATGATGTAAGTATATATGTCATGTAGTAACATTCATAATAACATGTCATATATACATGATGTAAGTATATATGTCATGTAGTAACATTCATAATAACATGTAATATATACATGATGTAAGTATATATGTCATGTAGTAACATTCATAATAACATGTAGTATATACATGATGTAAGTATATATGTCATGTAGTAACATTCATAATAACATGTAATATATACATGATGTAAGTATATATGTCATGTAGTAACATTCATAATAACATGTAAAATATACATGATGTAAGTATATATGTCATGTAGTAACATTCATAATAACATGTCATATATACATGATGTAAGTATATATGTCATGTAGTAACATTCATAATAACATGTAATATATACATGATGTAAGTATATATGTCATGTAGTAACATTCATAATAACATGTAATATACACATGATGTAAGTATATATGTCATGTAGTAACATTCATAATAACATGTAATATATACATGATGTAAGTATATATGTCATGTAGTAACATTCATAATAACATGTAATATACACATGATGTAAGTATATATGTCATGTAGTAACATTCATAATAACATGTAATATATACATGATGTAAGTATATATGTCATGTAGTAACATTCATAATAACATGTAATATATACATGATGTAAGTATATATGTCATGTAGTAACATTCATAATAACATGTAATATATACATGATGTAAGTATATATGTCATGTAGTAACATTCATAATAACATGTAATATATACATGATGTAAGTATATATGATAAAGTTAAAGTATCTATAATTGTCACACACACACTAGGTGTGGTGAAATGATTCTCTGCATTTGACTCATCTTCACCCCCTGGGAGGTGAGGGGAGCAGTGAGCAGCAGCAGCGGTGGCCACGCCCGGGAATCATTTTTGGTGATTGAACCCCCAATTCCAAGCCTTGATGCTGAGTGGCAAGCAGGGAGGTAATGGCTCCCGTGTTTACAGTCTTTGGTGTGACGCGGCCGGGGTTTGAACTCCTGCAGGAATCAAAGAGCAGTTGTTTCTCATCGTCACTTCGACATCGCAGAAGAAGAAATGACAAGACAACTCAAATCAGAGTAATTGCCAATTAAGGCCAGTTCAAACATTTTGAAAGCAGCTTCTTTAAAGGTCACTTTAATCAGGAGGGCGACGTGACAAAAAACAGACCAAGGTGAGAAGCCCAGGAGGAGGCCATAGGTCTGCTAAAAAATAATAAAAAAGAATTATATATATATATATATATATATATATATATATATATATATATATATATATATATATATATATATATATATATATATATATATATATATATATATATATATATATGGTAACACTATATATATACATGGTAACACTTTAGTATGGGGAACACATATTCACCATTAATTTGTTGCTTATTAATGTGCAAATTAGTAACCAATTGGCTCTTAATTAGTCATTATTAAGTACTTATTAATGCCTTATTCTGCATGGCCTGATTAAACAACCAGTAAGCCATTAACTAAGTCTTCCCTCATTAACCTCAGGATTAATGAGGTGTCCAAATAACTCTAAATTAAGTCTTTGTTACCTTAATAAGCAACTAATTAATGATGAATATGTTCCCCATATATATATATATATATATATATATATATATATATATATATATGTATATATATATATATATATATATATATATATATATATATATATATATATATATATATATATATATATATATATATATATATATATATATACATACATCCTACTATACATACATATATGCATACATATATATATATATATATATATATATATATATATATATATATATATATGTATAAATACAACAAGTGTGTGTGTTTGTAAAAACAGGGTGTGTGTGATGCGTCAGTGCAGTAGCACTGCGTAGAAGTGCTTGTAGTTAGCGCATGTTGCATGCTGCATGCTGCATGTTGCATGTCGCATGCTGCATGTTGCATTTTGCATGCTGCATGCTGTAAGTTGCATGCTGCATGTTGCATGTTGCATGTTGCATGTCGCATGCTGCATGTTGCATGTTGCATGTTGCATGTTGCATGCTGCATGTTGCATGTTGCATGTTGCATGTTGCATGCTGCATGCTGCATGCTGCATGTTGCATTTTGCATGTTGCATGCTGCATGTTGCATGCTGCATGTTGCATGTTACATGTTGCATGTTGCATGTTGCATGCTGCATGCTGCATGTTACATGTTGCATGTTGCATGTCACATGCTGCATGTTGCATGTTGCATGCTGCATGTTGCACGCTGCATGTTGCATGCTGCATGCTGCATGTTGCATGTTGCATGCTGCATGTTGCATGTTGCATGTTGCATGCTGCATGTTGCATGCTGCATGTTGCATGTTGCATGTTGCATGCTGCATGTTGCATGCTGCATGCTGCATGTTGCATGCTGCATGCTGCATGTTGCTTGCTGCATGCTGCATGTTGCATGCTGCTTCTGCCTGCTACTGTGTGCTTTCAGCTACTGCCAGCAGCTAGCCCTCCTTACGGGGGGTGAAAAGAGGAGCCGAGCGCGTAAGCCTCCTCTTGCCGGTACACAGCCTCTCCACCACCAAGACTCCTACAGTGCCTCCTCATGGCCACACACGGTAACTGGGACCTCGCGGTCTCAGGCTAAACTGTAGGGGATCTCGGAGCAGCAGTGGGCCCCAGAGGTGAGGTGTGCAGGCCCACTGGTGTGTGGACACACCCTGGCATCCGACAACCACTTACCCACCTATGGGTCAAGTAGTCGTCATCTCCTCCCCCCCCCCACCCCCCGCTGCCTTGTGGTATCTTTGGGAGAAGGAAAGGCTACGGAAGTAAACCCAGACTCCACGATATCCACGATACTGATCCCATACTTTGTGTCACATATCAGGCTGGTATCCACGATACTGATCCCATACTTTGTGTCACATATCAGGCTGGTATCCACGATACTGACCCCATACTTTGTGTCACATGTCAGGCTGGTATCCACGATACTGATCCCATACTTTGTGTCACATGTCAGGCTGGTATCCACGATACTGATCCCCTACTTTGTGCCACATGTCTGGCTGGTATCCACGATACTGATCCCATACTTTGTGTCACATGTCAGGCTGGTATCCACGATACTGATCCCATACTTTGTGTCACATATCAGGCTGGTATCCACGATACTGATCCCATACTTTGTGTCACATATCAGGCTGGTATCCACGATACTGATCCCATACTTTGTGTCACATATCAGGCTGGTATCCACGATACTGATCCCATACTTTGTGTCACATATCAGGCTGGTATCCACGATACTGACCCCATACTTTGTGTCACATGTCAGGCTGGTATACACGATACTGATCCCATACTTTGTGTCACATGTCAGGCTGGTATCCACGATACTGATCCCATACTTTGTGTCACATGTCAGGCTGGTATCCACGATACTGATCCCATACTTTGTGTCACATGTCAGGCTGATATCCACGATACTGATCCCATACTTTGTGTCACATGTCAGGCTGGTATCCACGATACTGATCCCATACTTTGTGTCACATGTCAGGCTGATATCCACGATACTGATCCCATACTTTGTGTCACATGTCAGGCTGGTATCCACGATACTGATCCCATACTTTGTGTCACATATCAGGCTGGTATCCACGATACTGATCCCATACTTTGTGTCACATATCAGGCTGGTATCCACGATACTGATCCCATACTTTGTGTCACATGTCAGGCTGGTATCCACGATACTGATCCCATACTTTGTGTCACATGTCAGGCTGGTATCCACGATACTGATCCCATACTTTGTGTCACATATCAGGCTGGTATCCACGATACTGATCCCATACTTTGTGTCACATGTCAGGCTGGTATCCACGATACTGATCCCATACTTTGTGTCACATATCAGGCTGGTATCCACGATACTGATCCCATACTTTGTGTCACATGTCAGGCTGGTATCCACGATACTGATCCCATACTTTGTGTCACATATCAGGCTGGTATCCACGATACTGATCCCATACTTTGTGTCACATATCAGGCTGGTATCCACGATACTGATCCCATACTTTGTGTCCCTCATGCGTCTGCTGAAAAAATGTCCCAAGCTGTGTATTTCAAATAATAACACATCTCGTAGTACAAACAAAAATAAGACATATTTATTTCAAACTCTGAAGAATGTTGACACAGCTGGTAGTTGTTTACAAAAAAAGGCACCAGGGGGATTGGAAAGTTGCCAGATTTAGCAAGAAAGACGTCAAGTTGGCAAGACTGTTCATGTCCTCCAGGAAATGTGCGCTCCTAAATGCTGGTGCCAAGTGGTCAACGAGGTCACTCTCTGGCCGGAGCATTCTGTCACGGACACGGTCGCTGCCATTGTTGTGATGCGGGCGAGAGGATGTGAGAGTCTTCAATTCTTACAAGTAGTGTATCAGCGGAGTTTGAAGTCAAGCAAGCTGCATCACAAAGCTAACACTTGCGCAGCATAAACAGCTAGCCATCCTCCAGCATATAAGAAAGCCTGATTGGCAACCACGTCCAGGTGTGTCCAGGTGACCAATCAGGGACAGTTGAGGGAAACAGCACAAAGGGAGACAGACAGGAAATGGAAGCAAAATAAGAGCGCTGACAAGGATACGTCAGACCTGCGGTGACAGCTGGTGATTATTTTGCTAGCAAGATAGACTCTGTAGATATTCATCTAGATTGTTTTGGTGGCTAATGTCCTCTACAGTGGACATCTGATTTGGGTCTATTTATTTTGTGGCATTTATTTTGTCATATAGTTTTTAAGGACCTTCTGCAAAAAAGATCTTCTCCGGGACAACCTGCTGCAAAAATGTTAGTCTCACACCTTTTTAGCTGAACTTGCAGGAATTCTTCATTTATTATTATTATTATTAATATTATTATTAATATTATTAATATTAATATTAATATTATTATTACTATTATTAATAATATTATTATTATTATTATTATTACTACTATTATTATTATTATTATTATTATTATTACTATTATTATTATTATTATTATTAATACTATTATTTTAATAGGCCAAATAATGAGAGGACCTAAAATGGAAGTTTGAGGAAGGCAACTGAAGAAGTGGAATAAATGACATGTTGTTGCAATTAAAATTAAAAGCCTATTTGGAATGTTCCAGGTGGAAGATGATTGTTATCTTCTTTTATTCATATCCACTTCATGCATGTACTACTTCCTCATGCATGTACTACTTCCTCATGCATGTACTACTTCCTCATGCATGTACTACTGTACTACTTCTTCATGCATGTACTACTTCCTCATGCATGTACTACTGCATGACTTCCTCGTGCATGTACTACTTCCTCATGCATGTACTACTTCCTCATGCATGTACTACTTCCTCATGCATGTACTACTGCATGACTTCCTCATGCATGTACTACTTCCTCATGCATGTACTACTGCATGACTTCCTCATGCATGTACTACTTCCTCATGCATGTACTACTTCCTCATGCATGTACTACTGTACTACTTCCTCATGCATGTACTACTGTACTACTTCCTCATGCATGTACTACTTCCTCATGCATGTACTACTTCCTCATGCATGTACTACTGTACTACTTCCTCATGCATGTACTACTTCCTCATGCGTGTACTACTTCGTCATGCATGTACTACTTCCTCATGCATGTACTACTGCATGACTTCCTCGTGCATGTACTACTTCCTCATGCATGTACTACTGCATGACTTCCTCATGCATGTACTACTTCCTCATGCATGTACTACTGCATGACTTCCTCATGCATGTACTACTTCCTCATGCATGTACTACTGTACTACTTCTTCATGCATGTACTACTTCCTCATGCATGTACTACTTCCTCATGCATGTACTACTTACTCATGCATGTACTACTTCCTCATGCGTGTACTACTTCCTCATGCATGTACTACTGTACTACTTCCTCATGCATGTACTACTTCCTCATGCATGTACTACTTCCTCATGCATGTACTACTTCCTTATGCATCTACTACTGTACAACTTCCTCATGCATGTACTACTGCATGACTTCCTCATGCATGTACTACTGCATGACTTCCTCATGCATGTACTACTTCCTCATGCATGTACTACTGTACTACTTCTTCATGCATGTACTACTTCCTCATGCATGTACTACTGCATGACTTCCTCATGCATGTACTACTTCCTCATGCATGTACTACTGCATGACTTCCTCATGCATGTACTACTGTACTACTTCCTCATGCATGTACTACTGTACTACTTCCTCATGCATGTACTACTTCCTCATGCATGTACTACTTCCTCATGCATGTACTACTGTACTACTTCCTCATGCATGTACTACTGTACTACTTCCTCATGCATGTACTACTTCCTCATGCATGTACTACTTCCTCATGCATGTACTACTGTACTACTTCCTCATGCATGTACTACTTCCTCATGCGTGTACTACTTCCTCATGCATGTACTACTTCCTCATGCATGTACTACTTCCTCATGCATGTACTACTGTACTACTTCCTCATGCATGTACTACTTCCTCATGCATGTACTACTTCCTCATGCGTGTACTACTTCCTCATGCGTGTACTACTTCCTCATGCATGTACTACTGTACTACTTCCTCATGCATGTACTACTTCCTCATGCATGTACTACTTCCTCATGCGTGTACTACTTCCTCATGCGTGTACTACTTCCTCATGCATGTACTACTTCCTCATGCATGTACTACTTCCTCATGCATGTACTACTTCCTCATGCATGTACTACTTCCTCATGCGTGTACTACTTCCTCATGCATGTACTACTTCCTCATGCGTGTGCACAGCAGAGTGCTGGAGCTGTGATGTGTGGGTGAGAGAGGTTAAGTGTGCTGCTCCAAGGCCACATTAGACGTAACACTGCACACAAGTTGGACAGATGAGATTGGACATTTCTCTTAAGGCTCCTGTCAACATCAAATGTGACTTTTGTTAACCGTTTCTTGTGTCAAGTCTTGCAATATTTCCAATGTATGAAAAAGATGGTTTCTTCTCTACTTATTTGAAGTATCCTTTCAAGTATACAGTGGTGGTCAAAAGTGTAAAGAACATTATGTCATGGCTGTCAATCATTTCTACAACTCTTATGTTGTTGTGATGTAGTGATTGGAGCACATACTTGTTGTTGTTGTTGTGATGTAGTGATTGGAGCACATACTTGTTGTTGTTGTTGTGATGTAGTGATTGGAGCACATACTTGTTGTTGTTGTTGTGATGTAGTGATTGGAGCACATACTTGTTGTTGTTGTTGTGATGTAGTGATTGGAGCACATACTTGTTGTTGTTGTTGTGATGTAGTGATTGGAGCACATACTTGTTGTTGTTGTGATGTAGTGATTGGAGCACATACTTGTTGTTGTTGTTGTGATGTAGTGATTGGAGCACATACTTGTTGTTGTTGTTGTGATGTAGTGATTGGAGCACATACTTGTTGTTGTTGTTGTGATGTAGTGATTGGAGCACATACTTGTTGTTGTTGTTGTGATGTAGTGATTGGAGCACATACTTGTTGTTGTTGTTGTGATGTAGTGATTGGAGCACATACTTGTTGTTGTTGTTGTGATGTAGTGATTGGAGCACATACTTGTTGTTGTTGTGATGTAGTGATTGGAGCACATACTTGTTGTTGTTGTGATGTAGTGATTGGAGCACATACTTGTTGTTGTTGTGATGTAGTGATTGGAGCACATACTTGTTGTTGTTGTGATGTAGTGATTGGAGCACATACTTGTTGTTGTTGTTGTGATGTAGTGATTGGAGCACATACTTGTTGTTGTTGTTGTGATGTAGTGATTGGAGCACATACTTGTTGTTGTTGTTGTGATGTAGTGATTGGAGCACATACTTGTTGTTGTTGTTGTGATGTAGTGATTGGAGCACATACTTGTTGTTGTTGTGATGTAGTGATTGGAGCACATACTTGTTGTTGTTGTGATGTAGTGATTGGAGCACATACTTGTTGTTGTTGTGATGTAGTGATTGGAGCACATACTTGTTGTTGTTGTGATGTAGTGATTGGAGCACATACTTGTTGTTGTGATGTAGTGATTGGAGCACATACTTGTTGTTGTTGTGATGTAGTGATTGGAGCACATACTTGTTGTTGTTGTGATGTAGTGATTGGAGCACATACTTGTTGTTGTTGTGATGTAGTGATTGGAGCACATACTTGTTGTTGTTGTGATGTAGTGATTGGAGCACATACTTGTTGTTGTTGTGATGTAGTGATTGGAGCACATACTTGTTGTTGTGATGTAGTGATTGGAGCACATACTTGTTGTTGTTGTGATGTAGTGATTGGAGCACATACTTGTTGTTGTTGTGATGTAGTGATTGGAGCACATACTTGTTGTTGTTGTGATGTAGTGATTGGAGCACATACTTGTTGTTGTTGTTGTGATGTAGTGATTGGAGCACATACTTGTTGTTGTTGTGATGTAGTGATTGGAGCACATACTTGTTGTTGTGATGTAGTGATTGGAGCACATACTTGTTGTTGTTGTGATGTAGTGATTGGAGCACATACTTGTTGTTGTTGTGATGTAGTGATTGGAGCACATACTTGTTGCTAACTCAAACATTCATGAAGTTTGCTTCTTTGATGAATTTATTATGGCTCTACTGAAAATGTGACTAATCAAAAGTATACATACAGCAATGTTAATATTTGCTTCCTTGGCAAGTTGACCTGCAATAAGGCGCTTTTGGTAGCCATCCACAAGCTTCTGCTTGACCACTTGACCACTTTTGGTAGCCATCCACAAGCTTCTGCTTGACCACTTGACCACTTTTGGTAGCCATCCAGAAGCTTCTGCTTGACCACTTGACCACTTTTGGTAGCCATCCACAAGCTTCTGCTTGACCACTTGACCACTTTTGGTAGCCATCCAGAAGCTTCTGCTTGACCACTTGACCACTAAATTGCTGCAGTTCAGCTAAATGTGTTGGACTTGTTTCTTCAGCATTTTCCACACCTTTAAGTCAGGACTTTGGGAAGGCCATTCTAAAACCTTCATTCTAGCCTGATTCAGTCAGGCTTTGAGTGAAGCACTTTGACTGTCTAGAAAAGCGCCATATAAATTTAATCCATTATTTTTCATTATTATTATTATTCCTTTACCACTTTTGAGGTGTGTTTGGGGTCATTGTCCTGTTGGGACACCCTCAGCTCCATGTGTGTTGCATCTGACCTCACATGGACAAAGATAAGACCTTCTGGAGGAAAGTTCTGTGGTCAGATGAAACACAAATGGATCTGTTTGGCCACAATAGCCAGCAATTATGTTTGGAGGAGAAAAGGTGAGGCCTTTAATCCCAGGAACAAAATGTCCAAGTGAGAACCACTGATCTAGATTCATGAATCTCATCTTTCCATACGGTGTGGAGAACATGACAAGCCACATGCAGGTTTTGACCTCTTTTAAAAAGTGACTTTCAGCCAAATGAAGTCAATATTTTGTATATTCATGTATATCATTTGAATGTGTGGATGTATATTCATGTATATCATTTGAATGTGTGGATGTATATTCATGTATATCATTTGAATGTGTGGATGTATATTCATGTATATAATTTGAATGTGTGGATGTATATTCATGTATATCATTTGAATGTGTGGATGTATATTCATGTATATCATTTGAATGTGTGGATGTATATTCATGTATATCATTTGAATGTGTGGATGTATATTCACATATATCATTTGAATGTGTGGATGTATATTCATGTATATCATTTGAATGTGTGGATGTATATTCATGTATATCATTTGAATGTGTGGATGTATATTCATGTATATCATTTGAATGTGTGGATGTATATTCATGTATAGCATTTGAATGTGTGGATGTATACTCATGTATATCATTTGAATGTGTGGATGTATATTCATGTATATCATTTGAATGTGTGGATGTATATTCATGTATATAATTTGAATGTTTGGATGTATATTCATGTATATCATTTGAATGTGTGGATGTATATTCACATATATCATTTGAATGTGTGGATGTATATTCATGTATATCATTTGAATGTGTGGATGTATATTCATGTATATCATTTGAATGTTTGGATGTATATTCATGTATATCATTTGAATGTGTGGATGTATATTCATGTATATCATTTGAATGTGTGGATGTATATTCATGTATATCATTTGAATGTGTGGATGTATATTCATGTATATCATTTGAATGTGTGGATGTATATTCATGTATATCATTTGAATGTGTGGATGTATATTCACATATATCATTTGAATGTGTGGATGTATATTCATGTATATCATTTGAATGTGTGGATGTATATTCACATATATCATTTGAATGTGTGGATGTATATTCATGTATATCATTTGAATGTGTGGATGTATATTCATGTATATCATTTGAATGTGTGGATGTATATTCATGTATATCATTTGAATGTGTGGATGTATATTCATGTATATCATTTGAATGTGTGGATGTATATTCACATATATCATTTGAATGTGTGGATGTATATTCATGTATATCATTTGAATGTGTGGATGTATATTCATGTATATCATTTGAATGTGTGGATGTATATTCATGTACATCATTTGAATGTGTGGATGTATATTCATGTATATCATTTGAATGTGTGGATGTATATTCATGTATATCATTTGAATGTGTGGATGTATATTCATGTATATCATTTGAATGTGTGGATGTATATTCACATATATCATTTGAATGTGTGGATGTATATTCATGTATATCATTTGAATGTGTGGATGTATATTCATGTATATCATTTGAATGTGTGGATGTATATTCACATATATCATTTGAATGTGTGGATGTAAACATACTGAGTGTGTGCTTGTGGGGCGGTGATGTAAGGAAATATCGATACCACCGATACCAGAAATATAAATTCTTAAATCAAAATATCGACACTGTGGTACGCAACCTCCATCTAGTGGTGCGACAAAGAATCCCTTGTTTAAATTTGGCAAACAGTGTTACTGTTCAAACTGTGTGTAATGTTACAGTGGCCAAACATATTAATTAAACATGCTAAATAAAGCTTCTGCCTTGTTTTTGATGAATACTTAGGCTTCCTACGCTACTGTATTTTGATGTTGGTTATTTTGGCGGTTATTTTGGTTTTGACGGAGGCGGTACTTGGTGGAAAAAAAGAACTACAGCTTTAGTTATTTGAGGTGATGTGTACTTGTTGATCATTTACAGAGTACACAAGTAAGTTACTTGATCATTTACAGAGTACACATGTAAGTTACTTGATCATTTACAGAGTACACAAGTAAGTTACTTGATCATTTACAGAGTACACAAGTAAGTTACTTGAACATTTACAGAGTACACAAGTAAGTTACTTGATCATTTACAGAGTACACAAGTAAGTTACTTGATCATTTACAGAGTACACATGTAAGTTACTTGATCATTTACAGAGTACACAAGTAAGTTACTTGATCATTTACAGAGTACACATGTAAGTTACTTGATCATTTACAGAGTACACAAGTAAGTTACTTGAACATTTACAGAGTACACAAGTAAGTTACTTGAACATTTATAGAGTACACAAGTAAGTTACTTGATCATTTACAGAGTACACAAGTAAGTTACTTGAACATTTATAGAGTACACAAGTAAGTTACTTGAACATTTACAGAGTACACAAGTAAGTTACTTGAACATTTATAGAGTACACAAGTAAGTTACTTGAACATTTACAGAGTACACAAGTAAGTTACTTGAACATTTATAGAGTACACAAGTAAGTTACTTGATCATTTATAGAGTACACAAGTAAGTTACTTGATCATTTACAGAGTACACAAGTAAGTTACTTGAACATTTATAGAGTACACAAGTAAGTTGTGAAAAAGGTAATGTTGGATGCGTTTGTTATTGCAAATTTGTAACCGATTTGTTTTATTGTAATAATACTTCTTATTAATCAATTTATTTGAATGTTTTTACAATTTTACTTCTTTCCATTTCCGTGTACTTTGTATGATTTTGTCCTCTGTCGTAGTTTCTCAGCTTTATTGTTGTTTAGACTTCAGAGTTTGAAACAAATAACTCTGTCTCATGTTCTTAATGCTATGAGATGTGTTATTATTTATTATTCATTTTAGCAGACTTATGTTTGCACAAAGTATCGGATTGGTATCGCTGATACCAGCCTGGATGGGAAAGGAAATGAGTGGTATCGCACATGAGTTTCACTAAAGTGCAGGCTGCTGAGTTTGACTGCAAGGTAGTCGCCATGAGGGAATAGTTACATCACTTCACAGGACGCTGGCTTGGTGCTAGAAGCTAGAAGGACGCTGACTTGGTGCTAGAAGCTTCTGACCACATTTCTTGCTGTCACTTCACATCTGATGCTCTGTGGAGGCGTTTGTCTCTGGAGGGCCTGCCACACCTTTAATGGACATCAACTCTACAAGACTTCTAAACTTTCTTTAGCAGCTTTGGGAGAAATACCCTCAAACTGCGGGATTGTCCTCTCAATACATACAAAAGTGGAAATTGCCTTCAAAATCCCCTCTGAAGCACCTGTGTCAACTACTTTGACAAACTGCTAAAGTGACGACGCTAGCTGAGTCTTTTTCTTTGGTAAAAATGGTCTCGTTGTAGCAATGCCGCTAACGGGATTCTACCTCTAAACTAGGATTTGCAATAGGAATTGTGTGTGAACGCCCTACAGTCTTAAAAAAGGTAAAGTACCAATGATTGTCACACACACACTAGGTGTGGCCAAATTATTCTCTGCATTTGACCAATTTGGAAATTTCAGAACATTTTTGAAAATATAGGTAATACAACAACTGCAACAAAAGGAGTAGGGTCTCCCCAGTCTGTACACTCTGTTGAGACATGGCAGACTCCGCCGACTGGGTCATGTTCACCGCATGGACCACGGAAGAATCCCCAAGGACATTCTCTAGGGGGAGCTGAAGTCGGGAAGGAGGACCATCGGGCGCCCAAAGCTGCGCTACGAGGACGTGCTGAAAGGAGACACGAAGGCTGTTGGTATACGTAAATACAAACTCTTGGGAAAACACCGCAGCCAAGTGGAAGAGCTGAAGAGTACCCTGACTGGACATCTGAGGGCAGACAAGAGAACCCGCCGGAGGGACCTTCAGGATCACCACCACGCCTACAGACCAGACTCCCTCCATCGCTGGGACCTCTGCGCCAAAGACTGCCAGTCCCACTTCGGTCTCTTCAGCCACAGACGACTCTGGTCCAGTCCAGCAGTCAGCCAAGACTCGGACACTATCCATGGTCAACACTGACTGACGGAGGCCTTGAGATATAGTTTTATTCTCTCAAAGTTATGTTTGATAACTTCATGTAATATTTATATGATTTAGTTTGACAAATGTTTCATCATATGTTTTATACAATTTCATTTGAGTTCTTCTCCAGTGCAGACGCCTTCATTTCCTCAAATCCTCCGTGCCATGTTTTGTTTGGATGTTGTCACTACTCTGTGTGTGGTGTCTTCTTCTTTATTTCTTATTATTTTGGGACATGTGGGTGGAAAAAGGATGGCTGGAAGACGAAGAGCACGAAGAGAGTTGCAGACCTCCAGGTTAGACCGCCAGGGACCGGATGGATTGGCGATGATTGGCGACGATTGGCGGTGACAAACTGGTACAATCTCAAGATGGTCAGCAGCTGTGACTTGATCACCAGGTGCTGTCAACAATCTGGATTTGCGGCTTTACGTAATCCGCCATCCTGGAAGAGGGCCAATCTGCTTCAGTTGAGATCTGATCATTTCTTTCTCAAACTCCACTTCCTGCTGCATGATAGCGTTTGACCTTTGGAGCAAAACCAACACAAAGTGTCACGCTCTGCCGGCTGGCATTTACTCCACATTTCTGCTTCTGAGTATTCTGCTGCTGCTGCTGAAGCATGTTTTCCCAGAATGAGGAATGAGTTTGCTTTTAGTTCTTCATCTTGCGGTAAATTGTGACGGTGGAATCCAGACTATGACGGCAAGAAGGGCGGATTAAGAAGAAAACAAAGGGATGCAAAACAAACTGCAAGGAGGCCAGACTTGTTGTTGTCTCAGCTGGCAGGAAATGCCCTTGTTTGTATTTCCTGTGTTTACAAGGACTTCTATTGACCCATGGCTTCAGATCCAGATTAGCTTTAGCCTCAGGGCCGCCGCATTCAGCGCCTGACCAGAAACATCCGAGACAGACTTGAGGAAGGAATGCTTTCCAAGATGGCCACCCTCCCTCCAGCAAAGTACAGCTGTCATCTTCTCTCAACTCGTCTGAGATTCACTTTCTTCCATCTTTTCTTCTGCTTCCTGTCCTGGGGCACAACAAGCTAGCATTATTAATAACAAGAAGCATTATTTCAGCAGCAACACATTTATTATGACAGGAAGTATAGGCTGCCAAAATGATATCATACTTTTCTATGTTTGAGACATTTAGCTCACTTTTAGCTTATTTTCTTCACATTTGAAATAGATATTAGACCATGAATTTACATGTCAAACTTAAATATTCAATCTGAATGTAAAATCCAAATATTTCATGTAAATGTTGAATCCAAATGTTAAATCTAAATGAGCAGTATAGAAAATGGATGGAGGAATTTAAATGTTGAATCTAAATATAAATGTTGACATTAATTATGAATCTAAATGTTGACTATGAATCTAAACATTAATTATGAATCTAAATGTTGACTATGAATGTAAACGTTAATTATGAATCTAAATGTTGACTATGAATCTAAACATTAATTATGAATCTAAATGTTGACTATGAATCTAAACATTAATTATGAATCTAAATGTTGACTATGAATCTAAACATTAATTATGAATCTAAATGTTGACTATGAATCTAAACATTAATTATGAATCTAAATGTTGACTATGAATCTAAACATTAATTATGAATCTAAATGTTGACTATGAATGTAAACGTTAATTATGAATCTAAATGTTGACTATGAATCTAAACATTAATTATGAATCTAAATGTTGACTATGAATCTAAACATTAATTATGAATCTAAATGTTGACTATGAATCTAAACATTAATTATGAATCTAAATGTTAACTATGAATCTAAACGTTAATTATGAATCTAAATGTTGACTATGAATCTAAACATTAATTATGAATCTAAATGTTGACTATGAATCTAAACATTAATTATGAATCTAAATGTTGACTATGAATCTAAACATTAATTATGAATCTAAATGTTGACTATGAATCTAAACATTAATTATGAATCTAAATGTTGACTATGAATCTAAACATTAATTATGAATCTAAATGTTGACTATGAATCTAAACATTAATTATGAATCTAAATGTTGACTATGAATCTAAACATTAATTATGAATCTAAATGTTGACTATGAATGTAAACATTAATTATGAATCTAAATGTTGACTATGAATCTAAACATTAATTATGAATCTAAATGTTGACTATGAATCTAAACATTAATTATGAATCTAAATGTTGACTATGAATCTAAACATTAATTATGAATCTAAATGTTAACTATGAATCTAAACGTTAATTATGAATCTAAATGTTGACTATGAATCTAAACATTAATTATGAATCTAAATGTTGACTATGAATCTAAACATTAATTATGAATCTAAATGTTGACTATGAATCTAAACATTAATTATGAATCTAAATGTTGACTATGAATCTAAACATTAATTATGAATCTAAATGTTGACTATGAATCTAAACATTAATTATGAATCTAAATGTTGACTATGAATCTAAACATTAATTATGAATCTAAATGTTGACTATGAATCTAAACATTAGATTCATAGTCAACATTTAGATCTCAACTTGCCTGATGTTGATTTGTGATTCCTCACACAATGCGACTTTCATCCAGTCATTCAGAATCCAAGATGGCTTCCTCTTAGCTCATTAGAACCTGGTTTATGTTTAATAACAGCTTTCGTTTAGTTTTAGGCGGTTTCTCACAGACGGTGACTCCGGTTTCCACCCATTTGTTCTTCATTTGTTTTGCTGTGCAGTTTCTGTTTTCAAGACCTATTGTTTTAAGTTTTCTGTCTTGACGCTCTGATGTTGTCCTCGATGTTGTCCTCGATGTTGTCCTCGATGTTGTCCTCGATGTTGTCCTCGATGTTGTCCTTGATGTTGTCCTCGATGTTGTCCTCGATGTTGTCCTTGATGTTGTCCTTGATGTTGTCCTCGATGTTGTCCTCGATGTTGTCCTTGATGTTGTCCTCGATGTTGTCCTTGATGTTGTCCTCGATGTTGTCCTCGATGTTGTCCTCGATGTTGTCCTTGATGTTGTCCTTGATGTTGTCCTCGATGTTGTCCTTGATGTTGTCCTTGATGTTGTCCTTGGTCTACCAGTAGGCTCGCCTTTTACAACTTTGCCTTGTTGTCTGTACTTGGTCCAGATTTGAGACACAGCTGACTGAACAATCAACATATTTTGCAACATTGCATGATGACTTACCTTCTTGAAGAAGGTTTTGTTGGAGCCATGATTCATGTCAATCCACCTGCTGCAACAGCTCTCCAAGGTGTTAACACTCCTCTAGAACTGAAGACTAACAAAACAGATTTAATCTGATCTGAGATATTAACTTTGTGAATGTACATTTACATCAGATTTGAATGATTCCATATTTTTTAACTATGCTTGATCTCAAATTAAAACCGTTACAGACTACCACAATTTACATTCTGGATGTACTTTAGTGTTTCTTAAAGACACAAAGTTGCCATTTGAAAATGGTACTATCATAAAAAACTGGAAACACTTGGCCAAGTAGCTTATTTCCCACCTTTCAACCTTCAAGCTAATTTGGCGTCCAACAGGATTGAATTTGGGACTTCAATTAATCACAGCCAGGAATTGTACTTTGAAAAATCAATTGTCCAAAACAAAAGTACATATTCTGTTTTGTAAAATATGTTTTATACCGTATGAAAAAATATGTGTGTGATTATCAGTCATCAGTTTGTATCATCTACAAATGAATCGATGCAACTCTCCTAAAACGTCTTTAACAAACAAGAAGAGTCCTGCATTCAACCTTTGCGGGTAATATACAACTCCTTACCCACAAATAAAACAGGGTACAAAACCAAATGGGTTGACCATCCCAGCAAGGTGTCCCCTTTTGTTGACAGAGTTGCAAATCCTATTGCCAGCTCTAATTCTTCCAAATGATCATTACCCAGGAAAGTTTGGTTTGTCCTACCCAACCATGAAGGCATCGTTGAGTCAAAGGGTGTGTTTTCTACTTGCAGAAAGTTTGGTTTGTCCTACCCGACCATGAAGGCATCGTTGAGTCAAAGGGTGTGTTTTCTACTTGCAGACCAACAATCAGACTGTGGCGACAATGTGCTGTGGCCTGAAACACACCCGAGGTTATGTTAGCTATGCTTGCTTGGATTCTAATCTGCCGGATCCAAAGACTCATTATTGTGAGCTTGGATGTCAGGTGAGGCCTGGTGTGCATTTGTGAGGGTGACACTAGCGTCTAGAAGATGCTGTGTGAATACTAACAACACAACTGCAGCACAAACAAGTCACACATTCACAATATTGTCCAGAAACATTCGAGGTTCTAACAGTTTGTTGTCATGTGCACAATGAAAACATGTTTTGGTCTCGACAAGGAAACTCTTTGTTGTCCACACTAATTCTGAGTACAGTTAAAAAAAGAAAGTAATAAGAAAGAAAAATGTTGGATGTATTACAAAAGAAAGAAAGAACAATACAATTCAATAAATATTCTATGTACAAAAAATGTACAGAGAGAAGGTGACAATGTTGATATTGTGTAAAAGTGTACATAATATCAACCAGCTGCCACACTAGACCTGACCAATACAAGTTTAAGATTAGACCTGACCAATCTAAGTCTGAGATTAGACCTGACCAATCTAAGACTAGATGTGACCAATATGAGACTAAATCTGATCAATCTAGGTCTAAGACTAGATGTGACCAATCTAAGTCTAAGACTAGAGCTGATCAATCTAAGTCTAAGACTAGATCTGATCAATCTAAGTCTAAGACTAGATCTGATCAATCTAAGTCTATGATCATGAACTGATGAATTAAAGCTGTTAGCCAAGATACATCCATAGATTAGCTGTTAGCCAAGAAACATCCATAATTAGCCGCACCTTTGTATGAGGTTGTATCTGCTGTACATACTGTATGTACTTGATATACTTGTCTTGTTGCAATATTTGTTTTTACCTTTGTTCAATGTTTGGATATATTTCCTGTTTGGCACAGCTGGACGAGAGCAGGAGGAGATAAAACAAACAAAAAAAAACAAATGGGGGAATTGTGGGGACAAGGCAGAAAGGTACAACAACAACAAAAACAACAACAACACAAGGAAGTGTTTTAAATGTCATAAAAAAACATAATATGACTTTTAAGTGCTTTCCTTTTTTGACAGTGAATTTTTTCCATTAATGGATCTTGTTTACTTGAAATGCAGTCATTTGTTGTTTAGTTGTAGTGGTGGTGTTCCTCAGGGCTCCATGCTAGCTCCTCTCCTCTTCACCCTTTACCAACACACTTGTTGAAATGCAGTCATTTGTTGTTTAGTTGTAGTGGTGGTGTTCCTCAGGGCTCCATGCTAGCTCCTCTCCTCTTCACCCTTTACCAACACACTTGTTGAAATGCAGTCATTTGTTGTTTAGTTGTAGTGGTGGTGTTCCTCAGGGCTCCATGTTAGCTCCTCTCCTCTTCACCCTTTACCAACACACTTGTTGAAATGCAGTCATTTGTTGTTTAGTTGTAGTGGTGGTGTTCCTCAGGGCTCCATGTTAGCTCCTCTCCTCTTCACCCTTTACCAACACACTTGTTGAAATGCAGTCATTTGTTGTTTAGTTGTAGTGGTGGTGTTCCTCAGGGCTCCATGCTAGCTCCTCTCCTCGTCACCCTTTACCAACACACTTGTTGAAATGCAGTCATTTGTTGTTTAGTTGTAGTGGTGGTGTTCCTCAGGGCTCCATGCTAGCTCCTCTCCTCTTCACCCTTTACCAACACACTTGTTGAAATGCAGTCATTTGTTGTTTAGTTGTAGTGGTGGTGTTCCTCAGGGCTCCATGCTAGCTCCTCTCCTCGTCACCCTTTACCAACCCACTTGTCAACACTTGCAAGTCACAATATGGACTTTTCCAGGGAAATGTGTCAAAATATGGCATTTTCATTTCTAGCACAAATCCTCTGTAAATAAACTAAACAAAGTGCACTTTTTGGGGAATGTTGCATATCAACCACGATCATTATGAGAGACATGACATTCTAAATATTAAGTAAACGTAAATAAAAGTCCGCTTACAGAGGGGAGGCAATGGGAGCTCCACTATTTTGCCCATAAAATCCAATAAATAACCATTTAATTATTATACTCCATTTACATTTGGTGTGTGGAATATTAAGAAGAATGAGTGATATTATTATTGTAAGTGCTAATGCAGACCAACTGTTTATAGCAGCGACGTGATCATTCCGTGTGTTTACATCATGGAGTGGTCTGCTGCTTCCTTGCTTCCCTGCTCCATGGAACTTTATTCTAGATCATAAATCATGCCTCTCACCTGGACATGAGACATCTGAGTAAGTAATCCGACAAGTTGGGACACTGACAGCCATTTCCAACCCGCAGTTGGCGAGAAAGACATGAAAAGCGATTGTTCCCCCGGCCCCACACCCCGTTTCTTCACAAGAATGATGAGACATTTTTCATCTAAAAAGGGAATATATGAACATCCAACAGTCGGCATCCTAATGACAGCAGACATTGTACAGTAAGTGTCCAGCCAACTCTCTCGTGTTGTTCATTTGATTGAATTTTGCAGCTTTCCACACAGAGATGCCCAAAGTGGGGCCCGTGGGCCAAATTTGGCCTGTGGTGTCATTTCTGTTGGCCCACCAAAGAGTGGCTAGCGAATGTAATAATGTCTTTTTCATTCTGACCTTTTCCAAGCTGCATGTGCGCAACAAGTCAGATTTTACTGTAAAAACCGGGCAGCTCAGTCGCCTACAATTTACCGTGAAATCATCAGTGGTAACAGTTTTCTATTTACGGTCACGCAGTGTAAAAACAGGGAAGGTAATTGTAGAGTTAAAAAGGAGCAGGTAAGTCGACAGAACATTGTGGTAAAACAACAGTTTGATGACATTATAGTAATGCACTAAGGTTGTACGCTAATACATTAAAAACGGTACTATACTGGTTTGGAAAAATACAGGTACTTTTTTTTTCATGGACAGGATGTGCACTCATTCTTTATTATTGATTGCCAAATATTACAATTCTGTGATTTTGTGCGTTTGCTATAATTATGCACAACCTGCTCACCAATTAGATCCAACAAAAGAGGAGGACTTCAAACTTTGATTACGTTAGTTTGTGTCGTTAAATTAAGTTAATTAAGCAAAGAAGTTAAACAATGTACCATATTTTTCGGACTATAAGGCACACTTCAAATCCTTTCATTTTCTCAAAAAACATTATAACCCGGTGTGCCTAATGTACGTAACATTCTGGTTGTGCTTACCGACCTCAAAGCTATTTTATTTGGTACATGGTGTAGTGATAATTGTGACCAGTAGATGGCAGTCACACATAAGAGATAGGGGTAGCCTCATGTTCAGTAAATGATGCCAGCAAGCAAGCCCAGAACTCAGACTATAGAACATAACTCAGACTATAGAACATAACTCAGAATATAGAACATAACTCAGAATATAGGACATAACTCAGAATATAGAACATAACTCAGAATATAGAACATAACTCAGAATATAGAACATAACTCACGGCGCTCAAAAATCTGTCAAAATGTTTTACTCGACTTTGGTAAGCTCTGAAGCCGCACTGCTTGATGAATTGTCGGTCATTTTAGGTCATGTTATTCAGCGTGGTCACATGGTCTGCCACATCATTCAACGTGGCCCTCTGAGGGCAGCCACATTTGCGACGTGGCCCCTAATAAAGAGGAGTTGACACACCTGATGTGTTGTCGCCCGTACAACACGGGAAGTGAACTCAAGTCCAAAACAGCGCAGCGAGGATCCTGATGAGAGTGTGCAAGTGTGATCACATCACACTTATCCTCCAATCACTCCACTGGCTCCCTAGTGCATCCCGGACCCCATTCAAGACTAACCTGCTAACACTTCAGTGCATCTACGCCAACACTCCCTCCTACCTCAAGGACCTAGTTTCCCCTCAACCTCCTACCTCAATGACCTAGTTTCCCCTCAACCTCCTACCTCAAGGACCTAGTTTCCCCTCAACCTCCTACCTCAAGGACCTAGTTTCCCCTCAACCTCCTACCTCAATGACCTAGTTTCCCCTCAACCTCCTACCTCAAGGACCTAGTTTCCCCTCAGCCTCCTACCTCAAGGACCTAGTTTCCCCTCAACCTCCTACCTCAAGGACCTAGTTTCCCCTCAACCTCCTACCTCAAGGACCTAGTTTCCCCTCAACCTCCTACCTCAAGGACCTAGTTTCCCCTCAACCTCCTACCTCAAGGACCTAGTTTCCCCTCAACCTCCTACCTCAAGGACCTAGTTTCCCCTCAGCCTCCTACCTCAATGACCTAGTTTCCCCTCAACCTCCTACCTCAAGGACCTAGTTTCCCCTCAACCTCCTACCTCAAGGACCTAGTTTCCCCTCAGCCTCCTACCTCAATGACCTAGTTTCCCCTCAACCTCCTACCTCAAGGACCTAGTTTCCCCTCAACCTCCTACCTCAAGGACCTAGTTTCCCCTCAACCTCCTACCTCAATGACCTAGTTTCCCCTCAACCTCCTACCTCAAGGACCTAGTTTCCCCTCAACCTCCTACCTCAAGGACCTAGTTTCCCCTCAACCTCCTACCTCAATGACCTAGTTTCCCCTCAACCTCCTACCTCAAGGACCTAGTTTCCCCTCAGCCTCCTACCTCAAGGACCTAGTTTCCCCTCAACCTCCTACCTCAAGGACCTAGTTTCCCCTCAACCTCCTACCTCAAGGACCTAGTTTCCCCTCAACCTCCTACCTCAAGGACCTAGTTTCCCCTCAACCTCCTACCTCAAGGACCTAGTTTCCCCTCAACCTCCTACCTCAAGGACCTAGTTTCCCCTCAACCTCCTACCTCAATAACCTAGTTTCCCCTCAACCTCCTACCTCAAGGACCTAGTTTCCCCTCAACCTCCTACCTCAAGGACCTAGTTTCCCCTCAACCTCCTACCTCAATGACCTAGTTTCCCCTCAACCTCCTACCTCAAGGACCTAGTTTCCCCTCAACCTCCTACCTCAATGACCTAGTTTCCCCTCAACCTCCTACCTCAAGGACCTAGTTTCCCCTCAACCTCCTACCTCAAGGACCTAGTTTCCCCTCAACCTCCTACCTCAAGGACCTAGTTTCCCCTCAACCTCCTACCTCAAGGACCTAGTTTCCCCTAAACCTCCTACCTCAAGGACCTAGTTTCCCCTCAACCTCCTACCTCAATGACCTAGTTTCCCCTCAACCTCCTACCTCAAGGACCTAGTTTCCCCTCAACCTCCTACCTCAAGGATCTAGTTTCCCTCCTCTGATAGGTCAACACTAACTAACTCCTCCCTCCTCTGATAGGTCAACACTAACTAACTCCTCCCTCCTCTGAAAGGTCAACACTAACTAACTCCTCCCTCCTTTGATAGGTCAACACTAACTAACTCCTCCCTCTTCTGATAGGTCAACACTAACTAACTCCTCCCTCCCCTGATAGGTCAACACTAACTCCTTCCTCCTGTGATAGGTCAACACTAACTCCTCCCTCCTGTGATAGGTCAACACTAACTCCTCCCTCCTCTGATAGGTCAACACTAACTCTTCCCTCCTGATAGGTCAACACTAACTAACTCCTCCCTCCTCTGATAGGTCAACACTAACTCCTCCCTCCTCTGATATGTCAACACTAACTAACTCCTCCCTCCTCTGATAGGTCAACACTAACTAACTCCTCCCTCCTCTGATAGGTCAACACTAACTAACTCCTCCCTCTTCTGATAGGTCAACACTTACTAACTCCTCCCTCCTCTGATAGGTCAACACTGACTCCTCCCTCCTGTGATAGGTCAACACTAACTCCTCCCTCCTCTGATAGGTCAACACTAACTCTTCCCTCCTCTGATAGGTCAACACTAACTAACTCCTCCCTCCTCTGATAGGTCAACACTAACTAACTCCTCCCTCCTCTGATAGGTCAACACTAACTAACTCCTCCCTCCTCTGATAGGTCAACACTAACTAACTCCTCCCTCCTTTGATAGGTCAACACTAACTAACTCCTCCCTCCTCTGATAGGTCAACACTAACTAACTCCTCCCTCCTCTGATAGGTCAACACTAACTAACTCCTCCCTCCTCTGATAGGTCAACACTAACTCCTCCCTCCTTTGATAGGTCAACACTAACTAACTCCTCCCTCCTCTGATAGGTCAACACTAACTCCTCCCTCCTTTGATAGGTCAACACTAACTAACTCCTCCCTCTTCTGATAGGTCAACACTAACTAACTCCTCCCTCTTCTGATAGGTCAACACTAACTAACTCCTCCCTCCTCTGATAGGTCAACACTAACTAACTCCTCCCTCCTCTGATAGGTCAACACTAACTAACTCCTCCCTCCTCTGATAGGTCAACACTAACTAACTCCTCCCTCTTCTGATAGGTCAACACTAACTAACTCCTCCCTCCTCTGATAGGTCAACACTAACTAACTTCTCCCTCTTCTGATAGGTCAACACTTACTAACTCCTCCCTCCTCTGATAGGTCAACACTAACTCCTCCCTCCTGTGATAGGTCAACACTAACTCCTCCCTCCTCTGATAGGTCAACACTAACTCTTCCCTCCTCTGATAGGTCAACACTAACTAACTCCTCCCTCCTCTGATAGGTCAACACTAACTCCTCCCTCTTCTGATAGGTCAACACTAACTAACTCCTCCCTCCTCTGATAGGTCAACACCTTCCAGGCAAAGTTTCCAGGAAAGAAAAACAACAATTCAGGCATTGAAGTGCTTCTGGAGGTCGGCAGCACAAGAAACGGGTGTAGTTGTAAAACAAAGGCGGACACAAGGAGGAGGACAGTAAATATATTTATTTCTTTCCTTTTCAAAAACATCTGAGCTCATGCAAGAATACATCTCTTGTAAACAAATGATAAATGTGCACACTTGGGGAATGTATAAAAGTCAAGCCACCTTACAGAAAATCAAATGATTGTTAGAAACATTATTCACATTAAGACATCCTAGCAAGACACTGCTAACGTGCTAGCTGAACATGGTGGTGGTCCACGGGTGTCAATCACATTCAACATGCTAACACACACACGGCTTAGCTAGCACGTCCCATAAAGACTTGGAATACAGTCCGCATGATCTTTACTAACTTGTTGTTTTAACCTCTAACTTGGAATGTGTAGACGTGAAGTACTCATCATTTAATGTGTAGTCGCCAATCAGACGTGAAGTACTCATCATTTAATGTGTAGTCGCCAATCAGACGTGAAGTACTCATCATTTAATGTGTAGTCGCCAATCAGACGTGAAGTACTCATCATTTAATGTGTAGTCGCCAATCAGACGTGAAGTACTCATCATTTAATGTGTAGTCGCCAATCAGACGTGAAGTACTCATCATTTAATGTGTAGTCGCCAATCAGACGTGAAGTACTCATCATTTAATGTGTAGTCGCCAATCAGACGTGAAGTACTCATCATTTAATGTGTAGTCGCCAATCAGACGTGAAGTACTCATCATTTAATGTGTAGTCGCCAATCAGACGTGAAGTACTCATCATTTAATGTGTAGTCGCCAATCAGACGTGAAGTACTCATCATTTAATGTGTAGTCGCCAATCAGACGTGAAGTACTCATCATTTAATGTGTAGTCGCCAATCAGACGTGAAGTACTCATCATTTAATGTGTAGTCGCCAATCAGACGTGAAGTACTCATCATTTAATGTGTAGTCGCCAATCAGACGTGAAGTACTCATCATTTAATGTGTAGTCGCCAATCAGACGTGAAGTACTCATCATTTGTACTCATTTCCAATTAGCGTCATGTTGATTGTTGCATTTTCTCTGGTTTCTAAAACATTTCCAGGAGGAGAATAAACATGTTGTTCATATTCAGTGTTTTATCCTTCATAGGAAATGCAAATCCCACATTATTGTTCATCTACATTCTTCATGTCTTATTCAGTAAAAATGTTTTAAATTCAATTTCTTTTTTTATTCCATTTCTATTATTGTATCAGTCTTGTGCGAGTTATTGTATTATAACTAGATATTGTATTATAACTAGTTATTGTATTATAACTAGTTATTGTATTATAACTAGTTATTGTATTATAACTAGTTATTGTATTATAACTAGATATTGTATTATAACTAGTTATTGTATTATAACTAGTTATTGTATTATAACTGACTTTTCCCACTATTGCACAACAACTTTCACCTTGAAAGTGTTTCCAGGAAAATGACGACGGTGGCGTTAAAAAAGCTTTCCTACAAATCTCTTTCTTGGATCCCAACTAAATAAATGGGCGCAATTTGTTAGTTGCAGTGGCAGAATTCACTGCCATGCTTTTATTTTGAAACTTCCTTTACACTGAACAGGATGTGGTGTGCATGTTTTGTTGCTGCTTAGCCTGAATGATGACCTTGACAATTGTGCAACATGAACCGGAGACCTGCGGTCAAATGACTCCTCTTTTAAATCCCATTCATCACAATTTTGGATTAATCGTGATTAATCGCGATTAATCACAGATGATTACTCGCTTGCATCAAAATGCCACTCAGGAAGATTGTAGTCAGGGAGTCATTTATCTACAGTAAGAATATTTGTCCATTCCTGATGGCTCTCATGTGAGACCAGGGCTTCATCATTGTGCAATGCAGTCTGCTGAAAATGATGGAAAGTGCCACTCTACATAGCAACTGCTATTTAAGATATTCGACACTCTACTGACATCTGGCAGCTAAAGTGGATAGTGCACCCTCCCATATTTGTCACGCTTCATGTGTCAGGTAAACTGTGGTGAATGGGGTCTTATGAATCCCCCTCCTAACGTACATGAGACATCCCATAATGTACATAAGACATGACATCATCTTTTGTGTATAATCAATAATCACATGATTAGTTGTGATATCAACAATCCATTTCTAAAAAGACGTCAGTCACGCTTTTTAATGATTGTCCTTTTTCTGGCAGGTGGAAATATTTAGTGAGAATTAGAAGAAATATTTAGTGAGAATTAGAAGAAATATTTAGTGAGAATTAGAAGAAATATTTAGTGAGAATTAGAAGAAATATTTAGTGAGAATTAGAAGAAATATTTAGTGAGAATTAGAAGAAATATTTAGTGAGAATTAGAAGAAATATTTAGTGAGAATTAGAAGAAATATTTAGTGAGAATTAGAAGAAATATTTAGTGAGAATTAGAAGAAATATTTAGTGAGAATTAGAGGAAATATTTAGTGAGAATTAGAAGAAATATTTAGTGAGAATTAGAGGAAATATTTAGTGAGAATTAGAAGAAATATTTAGTGAGAATTAGAAGAAATATTTAGTGAGAATTAGAGGAAATATTTAGTGAGAATTAGAAGAAATATTTAGTGAGAATTAGAAGAAATATTTAGTGAGAATTAGAAGAAATATTTAGTGAGAATTAGAAGAAATATTTAGTGAGAATTAGAGGAAATATTTAGTGAGAATTAGAAGAAATATTTAGTGAGAATTAGAAGAAATATTTAGTGAGAATTAGAGGAAATATTTAGTGAGAATTAGAAGAAATATTTAGTGAGAATTAGAAGAAATATTTAGTGAGAATTAGAGGAAATATTTAGTGAGAATTAGAAGAAATATTTAGTGAGAATTAGAAGAAATATTTAGTGAGAATTAGAAGAAATATTTAGTGAGAATTAGAAGAAATATTTAGTGAGAATTAGAGGAAATATTTAGTGAGAATTAGAAGAAATATTTAGTGAGAATTAGAGGAAATATTTAGTGAGAATTAGAAGAAATATTTAGTGAGAATTAGAAGAAATATTTAGTGAGAATTAGAAGAAATATTTAGTGAGAATTAGAAGAAATATTTAGTGAGAATTAGAAGAAATATTTAGTGAGAATTAGAAGAAATATTTAGTGAGAATTAGAAGAAATATTTAGTGAGAATTAGAAGAAACATTTAGTGAGAATTAGAGGAAATATTTAGTGAGAATTAGAAGAAATATTTAGTGAGAATTAGAAGAAATATTTAGTGAGAATTAGAGGAAATATTTAGTGAGAATTAGAAGAAATATTTAGTGAGAATTAGAAGAAATATTTAGTGAGAATTAGAAGAAATATTTAGTGAGAATTAGAGGAAATATTTAGTGAGAATTAGAAGAAATATTTAGTGAGAATTAGAAGAAATATTTAGTGAGAATTAGAAGAAATATTTAGTGAAAATTAGAAGAAATATTTAGTGAGAATTAGAAGAAATATTTAGTGAGAATTAGAAGAAATATTTAGTGAGAATTAGAGGAAATATTTAGTGAGAATTAGAAGAAATATTTAGTGAGAATTAGAAGAAATATTTAGTGAGAATTAGAAGAAATATTTAGTGAGAATTAGAGGAAATATTTAGTGAGAATTAGAAGAAATATTTAGTGAGAATTAGAAGAAATATTTAGTGAGAATTAGAAGAAATATTTAGTGAGAATTAGAAGAAATATTTAGTGAGAATTAGAGGAAATATTTAGTGAGAATTAGAAGAAATATTTAGTGAGAATTAGAGGAAATATTTAGTGAGAATTAGAAGAAATATTTAGTGAGAATTAGAAGAAATATTTAGTGAGAATTAGAAGAAATATTTAGTGAGAATTAGAAGAAATATTTAGTGAGAATTAGAGGAAATATTTAGTGAGAATTAGAAGAAATATTTAGTGAGAATTAGAGGAAATATTTAGTGAGAATTAGAAGAAATATTTAGTGAGAATTAGAAGAAATATTTAGTGAGAATTAGAGGAAATATTTAGTGAGAATTAGAAGAAATATTTAGTGAGAATTAGAGGAAATATTTAGTGAGAATTAGAAGAAATATTTAGTGAGAATTAGAAGAAATATTTAGTGAGAATTAGAAGAAATATTTAGTGAGAATTAGAAGAAATATTTAGTGAGAATTAGAAGAAATATTTAGTGAGAATTAGAGGAAATATTTAGTGAGAATTAGAAGAAATATTTAGTGAGAATTAGAGGAAATATTTAGTGAGAATTAGAAGAAATATTTAGTGAGAATTAGAGGAAATATTTAGTGAGAATTAGAGGAAATATTTAGTGAGAATTAGAGGAAATATTTAGTGAGAATGAAAGTGAATCAAGAAACTATTGTGAGTTGCTGTAAGATGAAGGTCATTAAAAAGACTGACATGACCTTGAACATTCCAGAAGAAGTCAGTGGACCAGAAGTTGAAGAGAATATTTGCCATGAATAATCTTGAATTTTCTCTCATCTGGTGAACTTTGAACACCACAAATACAACATTGCTGTTTAGCTAAACTTAACTTAACTTAAACAACATTGCTGTTTAGCTAAACTTAACTTAACTTAAACAACATTGCTGTTTAGCTAAACTTAACTTAACTTAAACAACATTGCTGTTTAGCTAAACTTAACTTAACTTAAACAACATTGCTGTTTAGCTTAACTTAACTTAAACAACATTGCTGTTTAGCTAAACTTAACTTAACTTAAACATCATTGCTGTTTAGCTAAACTTAACTTAACTTAAACAACATTGCTGTTTAGCTTAACTTAACTTAACTTAAACAACATTGCTGTTTGGCTGAACTTAACTTAAACAACATTGCTGTTTATCTTAACTTAACTTAACTTAACTTAAACAACATTGCTGTTTAGCTAAACTTAACTTAACTTACAACATTGCTGTTTAGCTAAACTTAACTTAACTTAAACAACATTGCTGTTTGGCTAAACTTAACTTAACTTAAACAACATTGCTGTTTGGCTGAACTTAACTTAACTTAAACAACATTGCTGTTTAGCTAAACTTAACTTAAACAACATTGCTGTTTGGCTAAACTTAACTTAAACAACATTGCTGTTTAGCTAAACTTAACTTAACTTAAACAACATTGCTGTTTGGCTAAACTTAACTTAAAGGCCTACTGAAACCCACTACTACCGACCACGCAGTCTGATAGTTTATATATCAATGATGAAATCTTAACATTATAACACATGCCAATACGGCCGGGTTAACTTATAAAGTGACATTTTAAATTTGCCGCTAAACTTCCGGTTCGAAACGCCTCTGAGGATGACGTATGCGTGTGACGTAGCCCGGCGAACACGGGTATGCCTTCCACATTGAAGCCGATACGAAAAAGCTCTGTTTTCATTTCATAATTCCACAGTATTCTGGACATCTGTGTTCGTGAATCTGTTTCAATCATGTTCATTGCATTATGGAGAAGGAAGCCAAGCAAGCAAAGAAGAAAGTTGTCGGTGCGAAATGGACGTATTTTTCGAACGTAGTCAGCCACAACAGTACACAGCCGGCGCTTCTTTGTTTACATTCCCGGAAGATGCAGTCAAGATGGAAGAACTCGGATAACAGAGACTCTAACCAGGAGGACTTTTGATTTGGATACACAGACGCCTGTAGAGAACTGGGACAACACAGACTCTTACCAGGATTACTTTGATTTGGATGACAAAGACGCAGACGTGCTACTGTGAGTATGCAGCTTTGGCTTTTTTTTGCGTATGTACGTAACTTTTTTAAAATATATAAGCTTTATGAACCTTGGGTTAGGTGAACGGTCTTTTGGGCTGAGTGATTGTGTGTGTTGATCATGTGTTTGAATTGTATTGGCGTGTTCTATGGAGCTAGGAGCTAGCAGAGGAGCTAGGAGCTAGCATAACACGTACCGTACCGTAAGTGCGCGTCACGTACGTAACTTTTTAAAAATATATAAGCTTTATGAACCTTGGGTTAGGTGAACGGTCTTTTGGGCTGAGTGATTGTGTGTGTTGATCAGGTGTTTGAATTGTATTGGCGTGTTCTATGGAGCTAGGAGCTAGCAGAGGAGCTAGGAGCTAGCATAACAAACACGCAGGTGTTATTATGCAGGATTAATTTGTGGCATATTAAATATAAGCCTGGTTGTGTTGTGGCTAATAGAGTATATATATGTCTTGTGTTTATTTACTGTTGTAGTCATTCCCAGCTGAATATCAGGTACCGTGAGTATGCAGCCTTGGCTGCTAAACATTCGATAACTTGACCGTATGTGCGCGTCACGTACGTAACTTTTTAAAAATATATAAGCTTTATGAACCTTGGGTTAGGTAAACGGTCTTTTGGGCTGAGTGATTGTGTGTGTTGATCAGGTGTTTGAATTGTATTGGCGTGTTCTATGGAGCTAGGAGCTAGCAGAGGAGCTAGGAGCTAGCATAACAAACACGCAGGTGTTTTTATGCAGGATTAATTTGTGTCATATTAAATATAAGCCTGGTTGTGTTGTGGCTAATAGAGTATATATATGTCTTGTGTTTATTTACTGTTGTAGTCATTCCCAGCTGAATATCAGGTCACCCCCGGCTCTCACAGCATCTTCCCTATCTGAATAGCTTCAACTCCCCACTAGTCCTTCACTTGCACTTTACTCATCCACAAATCTTTCATCCTCGCTCAAATTAATGGGGAAATTGTCGCTTTCTCGGTCCGAATCTCTCTCACTTCATGCGGCCATCATTGTAAACAATAGGGAACTTTGCGTATATGTTCAACTGACTACGTCACGCTACTTCCGGTAGGTGCAAGCCTTTTTTTTATCAGATACCAAAAGTTGCAATCTTTATCGTCGTTGTTCTATACTAAATCCTTTCAGCAAAAATATGGCAATATCGCGAAATGATCAAGTATGACACATAGAATAGATCTGCTATCCCCGTTTAAATAAAAAAAATTCATTTCAGTAGGCCTTTAACTTAAACAACATTGCTGTTTGGCTGAACTTAACTTAACTTAAACAACATTGCTGTT